>NW_024598922.1:0-10880 GCF_004379255.2 Salvia splendens | reverse complement strand
AATTGTGTATTTTGTGTAGTGTGTATTTTGAATATAGTTTGTATTTTGTGTATATGATTTTAGTGCATTTATGTTTTGTATTATAATGTGTTTATAGTGCTACATATGTAGTTCTCGTATATGAATATTATAGTGTGTTACGAGTATTGTGTGTAGTGAATATATTTTGTGCATGTATTATGCGTGCTTTGTGTATAGTGTGTGTTTATATTTTCAGTAACGTGTGTATTATGGGCAATATATGCAATGTGTGTTTTTTGTGTTAAGTTTGTGTATTTGTATAGTGTATGTTGTGTGTAATGTAAGTAGTGTGCATTTGGTGCATTTTGTGTATTTTGATCGGGGATGTGTACAGTTTGTTTTAATATTTTGAATAATGTGTTTATATGCAATTTATGTATTTTTATATGGTGTACTGTGTGCAAGTAGTGTGGAATGTGTGCATTATGTCTACTTTGTGTGCAATGTATGTACTGTGTATAGATTGTTTTCCCTATATGTATCTTTATGTTTATAATGTGTTTGAATAGGGTGTGCGGTGTCTGTATTGTATATATATATTCGTGGATAGTGTATATGTGTAGCGTAATGTTTGTATTTTTTATAAGTGTATTGTGTTCAATGTATGCTGTGGAGTGTGTCTGTGTGTGAATTGTGTATTTTGTGTTTAATCTATGTATTTTATTATTAGTGTGTGTATTTTTACTAGAGATGTGTTTAGTGTGTGTTATGTGTGGGAAGTGTGTCTATGTGTATTTTGTGTTTAATGTATGTAATTTATTTATAATGTGTGTTTGGATCGGGGATGTGTATAGTGTTTATTTATATTTGGTATAGTTTATGTATTTATGCAATGTATGTATTTTGTGATGTGTGTTTTTCGTGTTTAATGTGTGTATTTTGACCGGGGATGTGTACAGTGTGTCTATTTTATGCAATGTATGTATTTTGAGTAATTTGTATTTTTACAATGTACGAAGTTTGGAGTATGTGGATTGTGTGTTTAATTTGTGTATTTTATTATTAGTGTGTTTGTGTATTTTGTGTTTAATGTATGTAATATATTTATAATGTGTGTATTTGGATCAAGGATGTGTATAGTGTTTATTTATATTTGGTATAGTTTATGTATATTATGCAATGTATGTATTTTTATTAAATGTATTGTGTTCAATGTATGCTATGGAGTGTGTCTGTGTGTGAATTGTGTATTTTGTGTTTAATCTATGTATTTTATTATTAGTGTGTTTTTTGACTGTAGATGTGTATAGTGTGTGTTTATGTGTGTGAAGTGCGTCTATGTGTATTTTGTGTTTAATGTATGTAATTTATTTATAATGTGTGTTTGGATCGGGGATGTGTATAGTGTTTATTTATATTTGGTATAGTTTATGTATTTATGCAATGTATGTACTTTTGTGATGTGTGTTTCATGTTTAATGTGTGTATTTTATTATTAATGTTTGTATTTTGACCAGGGAAGTGTATAGTGTGTCTATTTTATGCAATGTATGTATTTTGAGTAATTTGTATTTTTACAATGTACGAAGCTTGGAGTATGTGGATTGTGTGTACTTTGTGCATAAAGTATGCATTGTTTGGGATGTCCATGTTTGTGTGGAAATTGTGTATTTTGTGTAGTGTGTATTTTGAATATAGTTTGTATTTTGTGTATATGATTTTAGTGCATTTATGTTTTGTATAATGTGTTTATAGTGCTACATATGTAGTTCTCGTATATGAATATTATAGTGTGTTACGAGTATTGTGTGTAGTGAATATATTTTGTGCATGTATTATGCGTGCTTTGTGTATAGTGTGTGTTTATATTTTCAGTAACGTGTGTATTATGGGCAATATATGCAATGTGTGTTTTTTGTGTAAGTTTGTGTATTTTGTATAGTGTATGTTGTGTGTAATGTAAGTAGTGTGCATTTTGTGCATTTTGTGTTTTTGATCGGGATGTGTACAGTGTTTGTTAATATTTTGAATAATGTGTTTATATGCAATTTATGTATTTTATATAGTGTGTACTGTGTGCAAGTAGTGTGGAATGTGTGCATTATGTCTACTTTGTGTGCAATGTATGTACTGTGTATAGATTGTTTTCCCTATATGTATCTTTATGTTTATAATGTGTTTGAATAGGGGTGTGCGGTGTCTGTATTGTATATATATATTCGTGGATAGTGTATATGTGTAGCGTAATGTTTGTATTTTTATTAAGTGTATTGTGTTCAATGTATGCTGTGGAGTGTGTCTGTGTGTGAATTGTGTATTTTGTGTTTAATCTATGTATTTTATATTAGTGTGTGTGTATTTTTTACTAGAGATGTGTTTAGTGTGTGTTTATGTGTGGAAGTGTGTCTATGTGTATTTTGTGTTTAATGTATGTAATTTATTTATAATGTGTGTTTGGATCGGGGATGTGTATAGTGTTTATTTATATTTGGTATAGTTTATGTATTTATGCAATGTATGTATTTTGTGATGTGTGTTTTTCGTGTTTAATGTGTGTATTTTGACGGGGATGTGTATAGTGTGTCTATTTTATGCAATGTATGTATTTTGAGTAATTTGTATTTTTACAATGTACGAAGTTTGGAGTATGTGGATTGTGTGTTTAATTTGTGTATTTTATTATTAGTGTGTTTGTGTATTTTGTGTTTAATGTATGTAATATATTTTATATGTGTGTATTTGGATCAAGGATGTGTATAGTGTTTATTTATACTTGGTATAGTTTATGTATATTATGCAATGTATGTATTTTTATTAAGTGTAGTGTGTTCAATGTATGTTATGGAGTGTCTGTATGTGAATTGTGTATTTTATGTTTAATCTATGTATTTTAATATTATTATGTGTATTTTTTACTGGAGATGTGTTTAGTGTGTGTTTATGTGTGTGAAGTGTGTCTATGTGTATTTTGTGTTTAATGTATGTAATTTCTTTATAATGTGTGTTTGGATCGTGGGTGTATAGTGTTTATTTATATTTGGTATAGTCTATGTATTTATGCAATGTATGTATTTTTGTGATGTGTGTTTTCGTGTTTAATGTTGTATTTTATTATTAATGTTTGTATTTTGACCAGAGATGTGTATAGTGTGTCTATTTATGCAATGTATGTATTTTGAGTAATTGTATTTGTATTGTGTACGAAGTTTGGAGTATGTGGATTGTGTGTTAATTTGTGTATTTTATTATTAGTGTGTTATGTGTATTTGTGTTTAATGTATGTAATATATTTATAATGTGTGTATTTGGATCAAGGATGTGTATAGTGTTTATATACTTGGTATAGTTTATGTATATTATGCAATGTATGTATTTTTATTAAGTGTAGTGTTCAATGTATGTTATGGAGTGTTCTGTATGTGAATGTGTATTTAGTTTAATCTATGTATTTAATATTATATGTGTATTTTACTGGAGATGTGTTTAGTGTGTGTTATGTGTGTGAAGTGCGTCTATGTGTATTTGTGTTTAATGTATGTAATTTATTTATAATGTGTGTTTGGATCGGGGATGTGTATGTGTTTATTATATTTGGTATAGTTATGTATTTATGCAATGTATGTACTTTTGTGAGTGTGTTTTTCATGTTTAATGTGTGTATTTATTATTAATGTTTGTATTTTGACCAGGGAAGTGTATAGTGTGTCTATTTTATGCAATGTATGTATTCTGAGTAATTTGTATTTTTACAATGTACGAAGCTTGGAGTATGTGGATTGTGTGTACTTTGTGCATAAGTATGCATTGTTTGGGATGTCCATGTTGTGTGAAATTGTGTATTTGTGTAGTGTGTATTTGAATATAGTTTGTATTTGTGTATATGATTTTAGTGCATTTATGTTTGTATAATGTGTTTATAGTGCTACATATGTAGTTCGTATATGAATATTATAGTGTGTTACGAGTATTGTGTGTAGTGAATATATTTGTGCATGTATTATGCGTGCTTTGTGTATAGTGTGGTTTATATTTTCAGTAACGTGTGATTATGGGCAATATATGCAATGTGGTTTTTGTGTTAAGTTATGTGTATATTTTGTAAGTATGTGTGTTAATGTAAGTGTGTGCAGTGTGTGTATTTTGATCGGGGATGTGTACAGTGTTGTTAATATTTGAATAATGTGTTTATATGCAATTATGTATTTTATATAGTGTTTACTGTGTGCAAGTAGTGTGGAAGTGTGCATTATGTCTACTTTGTGTGCAATGTATGTATTTGAGTAATTTGTATTTTTACAATGTACGAAGCTTGGAGTATATGTGGATTGTGTGTACTTTGTGCATAAATATGCATTGTGGGATGTCCATGTTTGTGTGGAAATTGTGTATTTGTGTAGTGTGTATTTTGAATATAGTTTGTATTTTGTGTATATGATTTAGTGCATTTATGTTTTGTATAATGTGTTTATAGTGCTACATATGTAGTTCTCGTATATGAATATTATAGTGTGTTACGAGTATTGTGTGTGTAGTGAATATATTTTGTGCATGTATTATGCGTGCTTTGTGTATAGTGTGTGTTTATATTTTCAGTAACGTGTGTATTATGGGCAATATATGCAATGTGTGTTTTTTGTGTTAAGTTTGTGTATTTTGTATAGTGTGTATGTTGTGTGTAATGTAAGTAGTGGCATTTTGTGCATTTTGTGTATTTTGATCGGGGATGTGTACAGTGTTTGTTAATATTTTGAATAATGTGTTTATATGCAATTTATGTATTTTTAATAGTGTGTACTGTGTGCAAGTAGTGTGGAATGTGTGCATTATGTCTACTTTGTGTGCAATGTATGTACTGTGTATAGATTGTTTTCCCTATATGTATCTTTATGTTTATAATGTGTTTGAATAGGGTGTGCGGTGTCTGTATTGTATATATATATTCGTGGATAGGTATATGTGTAGCGTATGTTTGTATTTTTTATTAAGTGTATTGTGTTCAATGTATGCTGTGGAGTGTGTCTGTGTGTGAATTGTGTATTTTGTGTTTAATCTATGTATTTTATTATTAGTGTGTGTATTTTTTACTAGAGATGTGTTTAGTGTGTGTTTATGTGTGGAAGTGTGTCTATGTGTATTTGTGTTTAATGTATGTAATTTATTTATAATGTGTGTTTGGATCGGGGATGTGTATAGTGTTTATTTATATTTGGTATAGTATGTATTTATGCAATGTATGTATTTTGTGATGTGTGTTTTTCGTGTTTAATGTGTTATTTGACCGGGGATGTGTATAGTGTGTCTATTTTATGCAATGTATGTATTTTGAGTAATTTGTATTTTTACAATGTACGAAGTTTGGAGTATGTGGATTGTGTGTTTAATTTGTGTATTTTATTATTAGTGTGTTTGTGTATTTTGTGTTTAATGTATGTAATATATTTATAATGTGTGTATTTGGATCAAGGATGTGTATAGTGTTTATTTATACTTGGTATAGTTTATGTATATTATGCAATGTATGTATTTTTATTAAGTGTAGTGTGTTCAATGTATGTTATGGAGTGTCTGTATGTGAATTGTGTATTTTATGTTTAATCTATGTATTTTAATATTATTATGTGTATTTTTTACTGGAGATGTGTTTAGTGTGTGTTTATGTGTGTGTGAAGTGTGTCTATGTGTATTTTGTGTTTAATGTATGTAATTTCTTTATAATGTGTGTTTGGATCGTGGATGTGTATAGTGTTTATTTATATTGGTATAGTCTATGTATTATGCAATGTATGTATTTTTGTGATGTGTGTTTTTTGTTAATGTGTGTATTTTATTATTAATGTTTGTATTTTGACCAGAGATGTGTATAGTGTGTCTATTTTATGCAATGTATGTATTTTGAGTAATTTGTATTTTGTAATGTACGAAGTTTGGAGTATGTGGATTGTGTGTTTAATTTGTGTATTTATTATTAGTGTGTGTCTATGTGTATTTGTGTTTAATGTATGTAATATATTATAATGTGTGTATTTGGATCAAGGATGTGTATAGTGTTTATTTATATTTGGTATAGTTTATGTATATTATGCAATGTATGTATTTTTATTAAGTGTAGGTGTTCAATGTATGCTATGGAGTGTCTGTATGTGAATTGTGTATTTATGTTTAATCTATGTATTTTAATATTATTATGTGTTTTTTACTGTAGATGTGTTTAGTGTGTGTTTATGTGTGTGAAGTGCGTCTATGTGTATTTTGTGTTTAATGTATGTAATTATTTATAATGTGTGTTTGGATCGGGGATGTGTATAGTGTTTATTTATTTTGGGTATAGTTTATGTATTTATGCAATGTATGTACTTTTGTGATGTGGTTTTTCATGTTTAATGTGTGTATTTTATTATTAATGTTTGTATTTTGACCAGGGAAGTGTATAGTGTGTCTATTTTATGCAATGTATGTATTTGAGTAATTTGTATTTTTACAATGTACGAAGCTTGGAGTATGTGGATTGTGTGTACTTTGTGCATAAAGTATGCATTGTTTGGGATGTCCATGTTTGTGTGGAAATTGTGTATTTGTGTAGTGTGTATTTTGAATATAGTTTGTATTTTTGTGTATATGATTTTAGTGCATTTATGTTTTGTATAATGTGTTTATAGTGCTACATATGTAGTTCTCGTATATGAATATTATAGTGTGTTACGAGTATATGTGTGTAGTGAATATATTTTGTGCATGTATTATGCGTGCTTTGTGTATAGTGTGTGTTTATATTTTCAGTAACGTGTGTATTGGGCAATATATGCAATGTGTGTTTTTTGTGTTAAGTTTGTGTATTTGTATAGTGTATGTTGTGTGTAATGTAAGTAGTGTGCATTTTGTGCATTTTGTGTATTTTGATCGGGGATGTGTACAGTGTTGTTAATATTTTGAATAATGTGTTTATATGCAATTATGTATTTTATATAGTGTGTACTGTGTGCAAGTAGTGTGGAATGTGTGCATTATGTCTACTTTGTGTGCAATGTATGTATTTTGAGTAATTTGTATTTTTACAATGTACGAAGCTTGGAGTATGTGGATTGTGTGTACTTTGTGCATAAAGATGCATTGTTTGGGATGTCCATTGTTGTGTGGAAATTGTGTATTTGGTGTAGTGTGTATTTGAATATAGTTTGTATTTGTGTATATGATTTTAGTGCATTTATGTTTTGTATAATGTGTTTATAGTGCTACATATGTAGTTTCTCGTATATGAATATTATAGTGTTTACGAGTATTGTGTGTAGTGAATATATTTGTGCATGTATTATGCGTGCTTTGTGTATAGTGTGTGTTTATATTTTCTGTAACGTGTGTATTATGGGCAATATATGCAAGTGTGTGTTTTGTGTTAAGTTTGTGTATTTTGTATAGTGTATGTTGTGTGTAATGTAAGTAGTGTGCATTTGTTTGCATTTTGTGTATTTTGATCGGGGATGTGTACAGTGTTTGTTAATATTTTTGAATAATGTGTTTATATGCAATTATGTATTTTATATAGTGTGACTGTGTGCAAGTAGTGTGGAATGTGTGCATTATGTCTACTTTGTGTGCAATGTATGTACTGTGTATAGATTGTTTTCCCTATATGTATCTTTATGTTTATAATGTGTTTGAATAGGGTGTGCGGTGTCTGTATTGTATATATATATCGTGGATAGTGTATATGTGTAGCGTAATGTTTGTATTTTTTATTAAGTGTATTGTGTTCAATGTATGCTGTGGAGTGTGTCTGTGGTGAATTGTGTATTTTGTGTTTAATCTATGTATTTTATTATTAGTGTGTATTTTTTACTAGAGATGTGTTTAGTGTGTGTTTATGTGTGGGAAGTGTGTCTATGTGTATTTGTGTTTAATGTATGTAATTTATTATAATGTGTGTTTGGATCGGGGATGTGTATAGTGTTTATTTATATTTGGTATAGTTTATGTATTTATGCAATGTATGTATTTTTGTGATGTGTTTTGTTTTTCGTGTTTAATGTGTGTATTTTGACCGGGGATGTGTATAGTGTGTCTATTTTATGCAATGTATGTATTTTGAGTAATTTGTATTTTTACAATGTACGAAGTTTGGAGTATGTGGATTGTGTGTTTAATTTGTGTATTTTATTATTAGTGTGTTGTGTATTTTGTGTTTAATGTATGTAATATATTTATAATGTGTGTATTGGATCAAGGATGTGTATAGTGTTTATTTATACTTGGTATAGTTTATGTATATTATGCAATGTATGTATTTTTATTAAGTGTAGTGTGTTCAATGTATGTTATGGAGTGTCTGTATGTGAATTGTGTATTTTATGTTTAATCTATGTATTTTAATATTATTATGTGTATTTTTTACTGGAGATGTGTTAGTGTGTGTTTATGTGTGTGAAGTGCGTCTATGTGTATTTTGTGTTTAATGTATGTAATTTATTTATAATGTGTGTTTGGATCGGGGATGTGTATAGTGTTTATTTATATTTGGTATAGTTTATGTATTTATGCAATGTATGTACTTTTGTGATGTGTGTTTTTCATGTTTAATGTGTGTATTTTATTATTAATGTTTGTATTTTGACCAGGGAAGTGTATAGTGTGTCTATTTTATGCAATGTATGTATTCTGAGTAATTTGTATTTTTACAATGTACGAAGCTTGGAGTATGTGGATTGTGTGTACTTTGTGCATAAAGTATGCATGTTTGGGATGTCCATGTTTGTGTGGAAAGTGTATTTTGTGTAGTGTGTATTTTGAATATAGTTTGTATTTGTGTATATGATTTTAGTGCATTTATGTTTGTATTATAATGTGTTTATAGTGCTACTATGTAGTTCTCGTATATGAATATTATAGTGTGTACGAGTATTGTGTGTAGTGAAATATTTTGTGCATGTATTATGCGTGCTTGTGTATAGTGTGTGTTATATTTCAGTAACGTGTTGTATTATGGGCAATATGCAATGTGTGTTTTTTGTGTTAAGTTTGTGTATTTTGTATAGTGTATGTTGTGTGTAATGTAAGTAGTGTGCATTTTGTGTATTTTGATAGGGGATATGTGTACAGTGTTTGTTAATATTTGAATAATGTGTTTATATGCAATTTATGTATTTTATATAGTGTGTACTGTTGCAAGTAGTGTGGAATGTGTGCATTATGTCTACTTGTGTGCAATGTATGTATTTTGAGTAATTTGTACTTTTACAATGTACGAAGCTTGGAGTATGTGGATTGTGTGTACTTTGTGCATAAAGATGCATTGTTTGGGATGTCCATGTTTGTGTGGAAATTGTGTATTTTGTGTAGTGTGTATTTTGAATATAGTTTGTATTTTGTGTATATGATTTTAGTGCATTTATGTTTTGTATAATGTGTTATAGTGCTACATATGTAGTTCTCGTATATGAATATTATAGTGTGTTACGAGTATTGTGTGTAGTGAATATATTTTGTGCATGTATTATGCGTGCTTTGTGTATAGTGTGTGTTTATATTTTCAGTAACGTGTGTATTATGGGCAATATATGCAATGTGTGTTTTTTGTGTTAAGTTTGTGTATTTTGTATAGTGTATGTTGTGTGTAATGTAAGTAGTGTGCATTTTGTGCATTTTGTGTATTTGATCGGGGATGTGTACAGTGTTTGTTAATATTTTGAATAATGTGTTTATATGCAATTTATGTATTTTATATAGTGTGTACTGTGTGCAAGTAGTGTGGAATGTGTGCATTATGTCTACTTTGTGTGCAATGTATGTACTGTGTATAGATTGTTTTCCCTATATGTATCTTTATGTTTATAATGTGTTTGAATAGGGTGTGCGGTGTCTGTATTGTATATATATATTCGTGGATAGTGTATATGTGTAGCGTAATGTTTGTATTTTTTATTAAGTGTATTGTGTTCAATGTATGCTGTGGAGTGTGTGTGTGTGTGAATTGTGTATTTTGTGTTTAATCTATGTATTTTATATTAGTGTGTGTATTTTTTACTAGAGATGTGTTTAGTGTGTGTTTATGTGTGGGAAGTGTGTCTATGTGTATTTTGTGTTTAATGTATGTAATTTATTTATAATGTGTGTTTGGATCGGGGATGTGTATAGTGTTTATTTATATTTGGTATAGTTTATGTATTTATGCAATGTATGTATTTTTGTGATGTGTGTTTTTCGTGTTTAATGTGTGTATTTTGACCGGGGATGTGTATAGTGTGTCTATTTTATGCAATGTATGTATTTTGAGTAATTTGTATTTTTACAATGTACGAAGTTTGGAGTATGTGGATTGTGTGTTTAATTTGTGTATTTTATTATTAGTGTGTTTGTGTATTTTGTGTTTAATGTATGTAATATATTTATAATGTGTGTATTTGGATCAAGGATGTGTATAGTGTTTATTTATACTTGGTATAGTTTATGTATATTATGCAATGTATGTATTTTTATTAAGTGTAGTGTTCAATGTATGTTATGGAGTGTCTGTATGTGAATTGTGTATTTTATGTTTAATCTATGTATTTTAATATTATTATGTGTATTTTTTACTGGAGATGTGTTTAGTGTGTGTTTATGTGTGTGAAGTGTGTCTATGTGTATTTTGTGTTTAATGTATGTAATTTCTTTATAATGTGTGTTTGGATCGGGGATGTGTATAGTGTTTATTTATATTTGGTATAGTTTATGTATTTATGCAATGTATGTACTTTTGTGATGTGTGTTTTTCGTGTTTAATGTGTGTATTTTATTATTAATGTTTGTATTTTGACCAGGGATGTGTATAGTGTGTCTAATTTATGCAATGTATGTATTTTGAGTAATTTGTATTTTTGCAATGTACGAAGTTTGGAGTATGTGGATTGTGTTTACTTTGTGCATAAAGTATGCATTGTTTGGGATGT
>NW_024598921.1:0-19555 GCF_004379255.2 Salvia splendens | reverse complement strand
CTCTCCACTTTTAATTTTTCAATTTTTTTCCCCAAAAAATCACATTTTTCATCTATAAATACTCTCACTTCCACACCAAAATTTCACACCACACTACACAAATTCTCAATTCTCAATTCTCCAACTCAATTTGGCCGATAGGTCAAATATGACCCCCAGCAACTTGATTCACATTTGGCATGATACGGGGTCTCCGAAGAACTTGGGGATAGGGCAGAGGAATAGCCTTCCACGGGGGTATTTTTTAGCCTTTAATTATGTATTTTTATTTTTTAGGATTTTAATTATGTAATTTTAAATTTTTAGTATTTTAATTATGTAATTTTATTTTTTTGTAATTTGTAATAGTATTCCAGATATTTTTAATACATTTTAATATTGTGGAAATATTTTTATTTAAATTGAATAATAGAATGATGAGACCCTTGAGCATGTCCTGCGGAAGAGTATAGATGTGGGTGTTGTGCTCTTGCCTAAGAGCAGAGAGTAAAAAAGTAAAAGTGGGTTCGAATCCACATCCGTACTCTTTGACAAGAGCATGGACGAGAATGCTCTAAATATCACTAACAAATTACAAAGATTGGAGATGCTCTAAGTATCACTAACAAGTTATTGAAATAATCTAAATGTCAAAAGTTGTCATGAAAGTTGGTTGGAATAATAAATGTGTAAATTCGTCATCAGATTCCAATTGAATGACTTACAAGTTTGTTTGGATAATCCATCCAAATTATTAACTATCCATGTTTTCTTCTCCAGCTTCCATTTACTAGAAATTATTTTGTCGTCCACACCATTATTTGTGTCCAAAATGTCTGCTGTCCCATTTAATGTACGGTCCTCGTCACACTTCAAATAATTCAATTTCATCAAAAGCAAGAGCTTTAATTCTTTATTCAACTTGATTTATTTTAATATTAATTTCTTGAATTATAGTATATATTTTAGATGAATATTTAGCTAAAAATGGAAGTGTTTGGCTCTAAACAAATGGTAGAATTTGAATGATGAGATTATTTGTAAAGACGTTGCAAAGAAGCAAAATGAGAAGTATCTAAAAATATATAGAGTTTTGAGACATAGGCAGAGTAAGAAGATACAAAATTCTCAAGCCAAAAGTTGCCTATTTCACAACCATTTTCTCCAACTCGTGCTTCTTCTATCAAAGGGCAAGAACCTGGGCAGACTAAGAAGGCTATTAACTCGGGTTATGCCTTCGAGCGCTGACCATTCTTCGTCCTCTGCAGTTGAGAGGCACTCGGCCAGGCTCCTCCTCGACTGCCCAACACCCTTGTCGGTTCGCTTCTCTCCACTTCCTCCAGCATGGGGACTATCTCGCTCGACTCTTTTCTCGCGGGACTATCGGGGTCCTGTTCGGAGGGAGCCTTGGACGTTTCTACTTCTACTGGAGCCTTGCTTTCCTTTTCAGGGAGAGATGACACATCGTTTTGGGGTGGTCTGAGCTCGTTTGTCGGAGGCACGTGTTCCAGGAACAAACATACGGCAGCACAGTCGTCGTTCTTTGATGTTGGGTACTTGAGCCTCCACGCTCTGGTGGCGCAGTCCACGAGGGCTCGGGCAGCTGTTCCACGCCCGGGAGCTGAGGCAACGATGTCCACGGCTTCCTTATTGGAAAGAACATCCCACACCTATACAAATGTTAATTTAAGGCAGGTTAATCAGAAAGAATTGTAGGAGAATGTGAGCAAATTTATCTGAAAAAGATGAAGGTGATGGAGAATAATACCCCATCAGTTGCAAGGATGACGAACTCGTCTCTCTCTGTGATGTGGTGGTGATATACATCCGGTATGGAGATTAAACCAAAGTCCTTGAGACAGAAATCACCGAACGCTCTGGCCATGGCCAAGCCAGTGAATCGCTATTGGGTAGCCACACACGTGCTACTTCCGGTTCATCTTGCAAAGCAAAAACTCTTCCTTTACATTTCTGGATCCTTGCAGCTTCTCCTGAAATCAAAAAACCACGCATTGAGCTACACCACCTATGGACTTAACAAGAGAGCGCGGGGAAGGGTGAGGGTTCAAAAAAGCTTTTGAATATTCACAGTAAGTCTTGTTGCATTCGAAGTAGCAGAGATTCCATATAGCACTAAAGAAATATCTATAGCATTTGAGAGTGAAGATAGGCATACTTGGAAGATTAGGTTTCAAGTCGACGGTTAGTTGTACAGCTGACAAAACATTGTCCCTATCCCGGGTTGCAAGTACTGCTCTGGAGTCACCACATTCCCAATTATAAGATCCATATCCTGGATGATCGTTATCACAAGTCGTTAGATCCATCAAGTATCTACAAATGCAGATAAACACAATAGCACTAATCCACAATGCAAGGCCGAAACAGCTATATGCTACTGAGAGCAATCATTTCAGATCAAATAGGACTCGATAAATCCACAAAAGAAGTTATCAATTTCTACAAGAGAATTCAAAGTACCAAAAAGCCAGCTTGCAAATGACGAAGCTGAATACATGTCTGTAAAATGTAAAGAGATTGATAACACAATAAAACACTGCATCTGCTAAGCAAAAAATCACAAAAATTTGAATACGAATAATGAGGAAACTTCAGGCCTTAGCTAACAAGCTAAATGTAATGAATTCCAACCTAAAATGATGGCATCAATTGATAAATTTTCTAGAAACTACTCTTACAGACTAAGGGGAGTATCGTGTAACAAAGGGGGAAAGATACCTGTTTTTATCAAGGCCACGGTAGTTGTACCGCTACAAAAGCAGTCGATAGAAGGGTGCAAACTTGAGTTCCTTATCCATCAACTTGAAAGCCTTTAGAATTGAATGCTTGAGTGGAATATGCATCTCAGGCACTCTCTCAACCTCCTCTGCTTCCACTGATTCGCATCCATCCTCATCCATGAAGTCATCGAATCGCCTCATTCCTTCAAACCCCACATTCTCCTGCACATGATTCTGCTCATCTTTACCCTTACTTTCCCACTGCGAACGCAACAAAACCGGAAGAGCATCCCGCACTCTCCTTGCCACCATGTGACCATAAGGGCCATGGCCATCAAAAACTCCACAGAAAGTCGCCCTCGAATCCTCTCCCGTGCAGAAATTCTACCATACAAACAACCCAAGCAAGTCATAAACTGACCCCAAAATAGACAATAACAACAACAACAAAACCATTATCTTTCACTTCTTCACAGCCCCAATGCTATACTACAATTTCTTCCTCACAATTCACAACTAAACTACAAAATTATGAATTTTGAATAGCCCCAATTCTTTGCTACACCAAACACATTACATTAGCCAACAAATTTCAACACAGAGATTGAATCGATTGAAGAAAAACTGACCTCCCAAACGATCATGGCGTCTTGATTAGTCCCTTTCTTGCCCTGCTGAGTGTACAAGCTAGCGATGCGGCTGGCCCCATTCGAGAAGAGCCGCCCCTGGATTTGATGCAACGCCGCTCCTCGCTACCACGGGGGCGGTGGCGCCGCCGCCGCCGCTCAACTTACTGATAAAGGTGGAGAAATCGCCGGAGCTGCTCTTCTTCAGCCGGGAATCCGCCTTTTCGTCGCCGGTTTCCCACCCCGTGCTCCGCTTTCCACGAGCCGACGAATAGCAAATACCCATTTAATAAAGATTCAATTTTTAGCCCGAAATTATCAGCCCAGTTGCGAGATACCTGATAAAAATGGAAATAAGAGATTCCCCCAATTGATCAAAGTAGAAACATAATCAAGAAGAATTGGTAATGGGGAAAGAACAGTGGTTGGAATAGGGATTTACAGAGGAGAGAGAGGGGGGGTTTGGAGAGAGAGGATAAAGGCAGGATTCAGGTGAGTGAGGTGCAAGTAGGTGTAGATTTTATGACTTTTTGTTACCAATCTTTTACTGCTAATTAACTGAAAAAATATCTTATACTAGTTGAAGATAAAATAATTGCTTAGGATTCTGGCGTTTGAAATCATGAAAGTTGAAACTGGAGAAGTCTAATTGTGAGCTGTACTGTTGCATCAAAGGGTGGACGGATGTCAACGTCGCCACGAGAGAGCCTCTTTATTTTTTTAATGTTAAAAGGACGCAATTTGGATTAATTCTGATTTTTTATATTTTTAAATTTTGAATGATGATTTCCCCTAATTTTGATGAAATGTGATAGACTTACAGAAAAGTTTACATGAATAAAATGTTCAACGATATAAACAACGTCGTCTCCAGGTAAAAATGACAATGTTTCATTGAATTAAGGGCATTAGCAATGGGGCGCCCTAAGGCGCGCCCTAAGGCGCGCCCTATGGCGCGCCACATCATCATTTTATTTATTTGTTTAATTGATTTAAATGTTTTCAACTAACAATTAATAACGAGTAAATAAAAAGGTCGAAATAACGGGGACACATTAATAAAAAAGAAGTTACACCGTTCAACTTACAAAAAAAAAACTAAGTCGGTGCAATTCCCAACTTCCGACGCAGTTCATCTATCAATGCCCGGAGGTATTCGGCTTCGTCGGGGTCGGTACACTTCTTGAGGGCCTTGTGCGTCTCCAACAACGTCCTCGCCATCGACGCTGTCGCCAACGACGAATACACTTCGGCTGCCTGGGGCGGGAGCATTTCCGGGAGCGGAGGTGGGGTTGCAGCGGTCGAGGATGAGGTCGCGGCCGCCTTCCCTTTGGCCTTCGCAGCCTTGACGCCGGGAGGACATCGGTGTGCCGGAACCGCTGTCGTCCACGTACAACCGGTTGAGGTCAACCGGTTGATTGCCGCTGCCGCTGCTCGTGTAACCACCAACTTCGGTGGTCTTCATCCTCTTTGGCGCACTAGTGTGCAGAATTCCACCTTGGAATTTCTGCTTGTCCCTCAAAAGCGTCCAGATGGCCTCGTGCTTGAACTCGCCGAACATCGACCGGTACGACATATCGCTTTAGCACGCACGTCTTCCCAGCTCTCGCCGCTCCCCTGTGCCCGCGCGCACTTCTCGAACTCCGCCGCGTACAAGTTCACTTGCTTCTTCACTTGATCCCAGTGCTTGCGGAGTTGCTCACGCTTGCGCTTGTACGCGTTCGCGGCTTGGCCGCATTGTAGAGGTCGGCGATGCGCTCCCAGTACGCGAACTGCCTCTGGTTGTTCGCGAATATCGGATCTTCCGATATATCTACCCAACACCGGGCCAAAATGAGAGTTTCCTCGTCGGTGTAGTTTGTACGACCGGGGGCGTACTCATCGCAATCACCGGGAGGCGGCAACTTCTGCGCCCGCTGCCGGTTCCGCTTCTTTTTGGCTGGGGCGGAAGCGGTCGCGGCGGGGTCGGGATCGGCCGCTGCGGCGTCACGTCGGGAGGGGGCGACTGGTCGGGTTGGAGACGGCTCCATGTCCGACAACCATACGAGTCCGTACTGAAATCGGGATCGTATTGGGCGTTGGTGTCGAACGAACGATATTGGCCGGGTTCTGTACCCGGCCAACGCGCATCTCCACTAAACATAGGACTATTTGGACTTGAAGCCATTTCGTAGTAATTATGTAAATGTAAGTTTCGAAAGTGAAATTGTGAAATGAAATGTAAAACGAATGAACTCTATTTATAAAACAACCAAACCGCGTGCCATCGTCCGCGACCTATCGTCCGTGTACGCCACAATGGGGAGGACGATGGCGCGCCCGATGCCTATCGTCCGCAGCCATCGTCCGTGTACGCCACAATGGGGCGGACGATGACGCGGACGATAGGCATCGGGCGCGCCATCCTCCGCGCCCTTAGTATCGGCCGCGACGATCGTCCGCGACCTATCGTCCGTATCCGCAATGGGCGCGGACGATCGATGGCGCGGACGATGCGCGCCATCGGGCGTGCCATCGTCCGCCCATTGCGGATGGCCTAAGGTTGGTTTAAAAATTTCTGAATTTAATTTGTTAGCGAAACTTTTGAGTTTTCAAAAATTACAGAATAAACGTAGAGAAGTCGGCAATATCTATTAATAGTAGTAATTTAATAATCTCGAATTTCAATTTTACTTGATAGATCAAAGCAGAAAAATCAAAATTTCATAAATTTTCATTTAAACATAAAAATAATGAGATCGATAAATCAAAATTTACTCAAAGATATGAGCTTTAGCTTCAATTGCCCCTTTTACAATTATTCTATTAATAGTAGTAATAGTTTATTCTTTCTTGGGTAGTTTCAAACTTTCAACTTCGATGATTTAAAACTTTACAAAAAGAGAATTCGGTGATTTATTTTAACGGCCGTTTGGTTCAACCGTTCATATCTTACTAGAAAAAACATAACACAATCTTTCTATAATGATTTTTAACAACAAAAAGTATGTCACGATTCACATAAGTCCAGAGAAATGCAAGGTAGATAGTCCAATAGTTTTTAGAATTACTTGTCATATGTCTATTTAGATATATAATCTAAAGTAGTATTGGTAGAATTAAGATATTAAATATTAGTAATAAAATTTAATCAGATTATATTTAAAGGGTGGAGTCCAGCAGTGGACCACCTACGTGATGATAGAACTACATAGTTCGGTTTTAACTCTAAAGTATGAAATGAACCTCCTATTATTAAAGTGTATTATTGGAAATACATGCCAATTTTGTGCAAAAAATATGATATTTCTCATGGGAACACTTGTCTTAAATATCATAACACAGAGTAGTACTCCCTCCGTCCCGGGCTACTCGCCCCTTTCCTTTTCGGCATGGAGATTAAAGAATAAGTGTATAGGAAAGTAAAAAATGACGGCTGTAGGTGAAAATTTTTACTAAAAATGGAAAGAGTGCAAGTAACTTGGGACGCCCAAAAAGGAAATAAGTGCGAGTAGCTTGGGACGAAGGGAGTATTTCTTACCAATAAGTAACTCTTTCATTTACTACTCCATTTATTTGGAATATGGATTAAAAATTGGGTTGTCGTAATTTATAGTGAGTAGGGGGAGGTCGATGAGCTTTGGTGGCGGTAATAAATTTCCAATTAATGTAACACATTATTAGCATATTATAAACAGTGTACAGTGTGTTTTAGACTTTAGAGTGTATAGTGCATAGTGAACTTATTTTAAGTATGGAGTATATTTCTTTCCAATATATGATCCTATTTAATATTATAAGTACTTTATATATCCCATTGCTGAATCATTTTCCTTTTTTATTTTCCTTTTATTTTTTTTTAAAAGGAGGATCGGCGATGGTTCCCCATCTACCCCCGAAGTGACTCGGACCCCCGGCCTAACGGTCGGAGGTGAAGCGTCTTACCACCGAGTTGCGCTTCGTTGTCGGGATGGAAAGGAACGAGTCAGCCAACCCTTCCCCAAGCACGAGTCCAGACCAGTTAACTGTATCAACCCAATCAAGGGTACCAAGTTAACCTATCTCCCCCAGTGTCTGGATCCAGGCCAGGACTCAAGAACTCCCCATGGGAAATTAATCCCCAAGTTGGGTATCCCAGGGGTCGAACTCGTGACCTCTAGGATGACGCGGTATCCTTGCCTCCCTCCTCATTTTCCTTTTTTATTGTCTAATTATAGTTGAGCATTTATTTTTTAGAAAAAATAACATATTTAATATATTCCTTAGTATTTTATTTTTTCTCCTATTTTATTTCTCATTCCACTTAATTCATTAAACGCAATTTTACTAAACCACATGCCAAAAATGAATGTGTATGAAGTACTAGTTTATACACCTAGGTATTTTTTGTGGAGTAAGTACTTATGCAATATTTTTTCTCTCCTTGGTGGCTCCCGGTTGGAATCCAATGCGAATCCAAATATTTTTGTCACATAAGTTCAATCCAAATCAGCCAGACGTAAAATTATTAAAAAAATTAATACTGGGCACTCAAATTAACTTCGAATCCATACAAATAATAAAAAAATTTCCATTGATTAAAAGAACTCTAATAGTCCTATGCATTAATCAATTTGAGAAACGAACAAAGGGAGGTCGACATCATTTAATTTATATAATTCCATCATTTATTTGGTACCTCAGCGAAGCATTGACTTTAATAAATTAGTAAAGATAAAACATCCTCTAATAAATTAATAAATAAATGAATGAATACGATAGAACCAATTATGCAAAAAAAGTTATTAATGAGAATTTGCTTCTCGTAAACTATCAACGGCATGATATAAATGGCATGAGCTGTGCGTTATATATTATGGCCGTGGAAATAACTAAACTTAATTATATATATGAAATTATGGTAAGGTAGTCCAATAAATTTTTTTGTTAAACTTAATTAAAAATCAATCTAGATCAATTATCATGTAGTAATAAATTGTAAACGATTTTCCTATTTAATTGAAACGAAAATGCTTGGATGTATGAATGGTTGCACCAATAAAAGAAAGTAGGATTGCTCAACCGGATTATTGATGATTGAAGTTAATTTATGAATGTGCGACTATTATTAACTGTAGATGTTAAACAAAAAGGTAAATAGTTAGTTGAAAGTTGAAAGTTGAAAGAGGAAATGACAAGTAGAAGAGGTTGAACAGATAGCATAAAATCAGAAAGCTGCTAATTAAACCCAACCAAATTGCCTTCCCTTGCAATCAACATCCCTAATATAACAATAATAATTTAATTCTATTCCCAATCTTTATATAACAGTATAATTATCTTGTTGATTTTTATGTGTTGAGCCAGAACATTTTAGAGAAATACTTTAATTTGTATGAATTCCCTTGATAATTATTACTATCTTGTTACAAAAAAAACATATTCAATTTTCTAAAACTACTATATTTAGCGCGTATTTTGATAGTGTTGTTTCAACATAGATAATAGATTTACGCATAGAATCTAATAAGTTACATTATGCAAGATAATAATTTGGCACATATTTAACATAAATGATTAACATTATTCAATCTTTATGTAAGCATTCAGAATAATCAAAACACATTTTGCAAGCATCAAATCTGATCATCAAATAAAAAATAAAGCAAAGGTATTTGACAGTAAATAAATAAATAATGTTTCAATTAATCGGTTCAATCTATTCGATTTTTGAGTTAACATTATTTGTGTTTTGGACTAAAATATTATGTCTATTTGGTTCGGTCCATCGTAGACTAAACTGACATTTCACATTATAAGTACGTAGTATAAAATAAAAATGACAATAGCTAGGGGTGTGTATTTCAATTTTTTCGGATTAAATTTTTATCTAATTTGTAGTTTGTGCAAATATAGATCTGACTCAATTCAAAATATTCAAAAATCTGAATCTAAAAATTTAAAAATTTAAAACTAAATTCGAACTGAAACGAAAAATCAGAATAACTGAAAAATCACAAATATTTTTTGTTACTTTATTTATTAGGTAAGAAATATTTAAATAAAATATGTACGTTTTAGTGAAATATCTACATTACCACATTAATTACAATTTGTATTTTTAGTCTATTTTAGTTCTTAAAATGGTTATCTAAATCGGACCGAATATTTTAATTTGATTAAATTCGATTATTCGAGTATTTTGTGTCATAGTAGATAATAGATAAAGTTTCTTATTAGGTTAACACACGTGACATATAGAATGGCTATATGATGATATAAATAAATTAATGTGAAGATCTATATGGCTACAACGTAGGAGTATAAGATTGTAGGGTCTTATTTTAAGGAAAATGTAAAAATGCAGTATCCCTATAAAAACAAGTCGATAAACACAAGAATGCAAAATATTCTTGTTGATGGGAAAGAAACAAAATAATGAATCATAGGTAACAAAATAAGAAATGTGATAAATATTTGCAGATAAGGTTGGTCGTGGGATATGATTAAGGGGAAAAGCCCCACAAATACTTAAGCAATATGTGACTCTTTCCAAGTTCCAACTATTACCATTGAAATACTTTAGCTATTAATATAACTTTTATAGTATAAAGGAAATTATTCTTAAATTCAAGTGGACGTGTTTTCAAATTACAGACATCAAAATCAATTTTATGTACTTTTCATACTTTAATTATTTTGAAATTTATCAGCATACATTTCGACTCATATACATGGAGTATATGGGTATAAATGTTAAAACATCATGTTTCAATATAATTTCCTAGAGTTTTTTTTATTTAAGATGCATATCTATTAAAGATTTTAACTAAATAAGTTATACGGAGTACAGTATATCAAATAATATGCATTAATAGTTTCTAATTTTATCCCTGTTTTATTCTTTAAAACTTCTAATTTTACTTTCTAATTGAGTTTATTTACAAACTTTCCAACTTTTTTTTATATATTAAGATATAGTAATATTTTAATTCTAAATTCTAATTGAAAATCCAAAAATCACTTCATTATCACGCATGTAGAAATTATTCCTTATCACTTCATAATCCAGCACAAAATTGCAATTTACTCATCAAAACGTTATAGTTTTAATACATTGATAGACAATAATCATAAAATTCTTGTAATGTACTCATTATAAAAGTATAATGTAAAAATAGATATACACAGAAAATAGATGAGAGATAAGTATATAAAAGAACTTAATCTTAGGTGTAAAGTTTTTAAATTACCATAACCAAAATGTATTTACTCCACATTAAGAGCATCCGCAATCGGGACGGATGTCCCGGCGGACTTCCCAAAACACCTTCTACCACGTCATAAGGACATCTCACTCCCCAATAGCGGACATCCCGGCGGATATCCCAATAATCAAAATTCACAAATTCGCAAATTAACAATTACGGAATTAAAATTTCAACACGAATATGGGAAAAATGCAACCATTTTATTTCAAAAAAGCATACATATTTAAATTTTTAAAAAAATACATAGTTCACCAAAAAAACAATTCAAACAAAATACATATTATGCCTTGAATCTGTATAGTTTACCACTAGCCGAACGGGGGTCTCGCTGGGGATCAAGGGGGGCAACGCCCCCTTGCCGAGGGTCCGGGGGCGCGGAGTGCCCCCAGCCCGGCGGTATGATACATTTTTATTTTAGGCCTTCATTTTCGACGATAATACATGCGTTAGAGTTTTTTAAAAAAATTGTATATACAAAGCTTGCAACAAGCCGTATATATAGAGTTCAAAAAAACGAAAATTCGGACGTCCGCAGAAACCGACAGACGACCTCTCGTCCGCAAGGGTCGTCCGCGTCCGTCGTTGACGACGAAATAGCAGACGTCCAGGATGGATGTCGCGCACGCCGGTCGGACGTTCACCCCGACGTCCGCTATTGCGGATGCTCTAATAAAGATAGTCTGATTTTGCTGGAATCCAAATATTTATCACCAGAGATAAAAATCATCATAAAATCAAAGAATTTTGATAACACATACAGCATATGGGTGAGATTTGAGAGATGCTAATTCTACTATTCACTTTATTTTCATCTGCTCAAGTGGTTACACTTGTGAGCAAATGTGTACACAAACAAACTGCAGCAAATTAAACCAGTTCTGCTATACCTCGAAATTTCATTCTTAAGCTCAAGATTGCTGCAAAAACCGGCATGTAACATGCGAAAAAAACTAGACGAATCCTGGTTATTTACATAACTGAACCCTGCAAGGAAAAGCAGTCCTCACATTCTTGATCCACATTCTCACCTGCTCAAATCTTTGCGCGATGCCCTCATTCAACACTGTATGGAGACGTGCGTTGGTGGAACAAGATAGATGCCGATTAATCAAGTCTACAGTAAAGCTTGCCCTTCTAAGATGATCTGCGCCACTGATTTTTTCCTTTCTTATTGAAGGGACTCCAGCTTTTCCTACGTTTTGAAGTTTCACAAAACAGTCCGGCCGCCAGGGCTTGCTGGAGCCACATATCAAATTCATCCTCTTCGTCAGTCATCTCAGCGTCCAAATCCCATGGATACCGGCTCGAGTTAGACCTCTGAGTTGACTTCTCCAATCCAACCATGTTTACATGGAAACTCGGCCTGTGGGTGTTTGCTCTGCAAGACATTCCCTGTAACTACCACCAAATTAGCAAGTACGAATGCTTGTCTCCATGTACTTCAACATACGAGAAGATACAGACGAGTGCTTGCAGAAGTAACAAACTAACTAACCTGACATGTAGCCCATTCCGACACATCAAAGATCTTGCTTTCAGCACATACAAAAGCTCGAGGTATTTCCACCTACATATGAAAGACATAGCATACTCTTCTTAAAGGCCACAAATGAGAAAGAGAAAGGTAGTACACACTTCAGAAGAAGTTGGTAAACACTGAACATTAGGATTTTCTCCCTCGTAATATTGGATAAACAAGCATCCCCAAATCAGGTAGACTACTAAACAAGAAGGTAAATACTCAAAGCTACTAGTAAGTTTCGTCTAGCTCAGAGCCCAAATCAAGAAGTAAGATATTTCTAGTGACTATAGCATGTAAATTTCAAGCTATACCTTTTGCAGCCGATCAAACACAAGTGAGCCCTTGTTCTCAACCCATCCATCGCCATCTTTAGCTTGATGATACTGGCAGCAATCCTACACCCAAAAACCATAACAATTGGTATAGAGTACAAATCAAATGACAATAACTCTGCAAGTTATAAAGGGGTTTTCAAACCTGACACCATCTAGCTTTTGCCTTGGTTCTGTTTGTACAAACCCAAATATGAGAATTGCCACACTTCGTGCACTGTATGCGCCTTGACTCCTCAGAGCAAAAATCAGTAGTCTGCATCATGAAATATACAATTATCTATTTTCTGCCATTCTGACATAGTCCAAGAAATAAGTGATAATCAAATAACTAGATAGACATCCCCCAGTGGTGCACAGTTCAAACCCAGATTAAAACGCATTCTACAATTGAAAACCTACCCTGATGCGCATACATTGCAATACATATTTAATCAAGCTTTACCTGATAAGAAGTGCTAGCTGATTTCTGCATAACAAACTTTGATTCTTCTTTTTTGAGCTGCTCGTCATAGTCCCTCTTCTTCACAGCATCAGAAAGAACCTACAATTATTGCCAACATCAGCTTCCAAGGAAATATATACCCACAATTCTTTTCAGAAATTTCTTGCAGACAAGAAATAAGAAGATTTACTCACCTCATATGCACTTTGAAGTTTCTTAAATGATTCACTTGCAAGTGGACTTCCCATATTTTTGTCGGGGTGCACAAGCATGGCCTGAAGATATGCAAAATGTGAAGTTGCATAAGAAACTGATACCAAGCAGTTATTTTGAGGGGAATAACTGATACCACAAACAAGGTATTATAAAGATAATTTGCATGAGCAAAAATAAAACTCGCATACCTTTTTTCGGTATTCCTTCTTCAATAATATAACATCAATCTTCTTATGGCGGAGAAACCCAAGGGCTTCATAGTGATTGCCACTACTTAAAATCCTCTGCATCTCAATCTGGGAACTTCCATCCTCTCTAACCACAGCCTTAGAAGCAACTTCCTTTGGCTTTTCAACAATCAGTGAAGGACTAGCAGGCTTAGTGGCTGATTTACATGATTTTAGCTTCTCTTCTTCTGTTTCTACTTCAGTAGGAGCAGAGTAATCACACTTGGTGCAAAAATCATTTTCTGTAAATGAATCAGCTTCCTTATGCTCCTCAAAATGAGTACTTTCACTTAAATTATCACACCACTTGATTAAATAGTTCAACACATCATTAGATAGGAACGCGAGATTAATTGCGAGAAAAACTCCAAGCCATCCTACTTGGCTTTTGACGCAATACATAGAATACAATGTTGCCATGAACACCACCAGCCGTGCGTGATTCAATGAAAACAGATAGCCTGCATACCCAAAGTCTTGATGTTATCAGCAGATTCTACAAGAAAATGCTAAAATACTGGAAAAGGTAGAAGCAAGAGAAAACAAATCTAAGAAAAATGATCAGTCTATAGTCAATAATAGGTAAAACCAATCATTTGGAAATGTTCCACCACTTATTTTGAGAAGCCAATTAGTAGGTAAGTTCCAATTCGAATATTCAACCTGAGGAGTAAGGACTAAGGACAAACCAATATTTACATTGAAGATGATAAACAAATGAATCTGAAAATGGAATAGATATAAGAACTAAGAACAAGATAGAAAGAAGGCTGAGATAGACTTGTGGAAGAGTGCACCGAGTTCGATATAATCATAAAGAAGCGAGGCATACCACCAACTATAAACAAGGCACCAGTTATCCAAAAGTTAGCATACATCCATAAAATTAGAATGGCAAACAGCCCCACAATAAAAAGTCCAGGAGTGTAGCCTAAATACTGAACAGCAGCCCCAGCCGCTCCCTGCAAGCACACAAACAAATAGTGAGTAGCCAAAAGTAGCTGCTACGTAGGCCACATAGTACACTTCGGTAGAGTCTAGAGATACAATTGTAGGAAAAAGTTTAGCATTTGCTATATAATCCTACCATAAAACAATATCAAAGGTAAGTGAATAAAATTGTGCAAAACCAACTAATGCTGCACTCTTTGACAAAATTCCTCAAACCTTCTAAAGAGCAAAAGATGGGCAATATGAATCATACCAATTTACCACAAGAATAATGGAACCATGCCCTCTGTAATTACAAAACACTATATAATCGAGTA
This sequence comes from Salvia splendens, assembly GCF_004379255.2. Classification (NCBI taxonomy): domain Eukaryota; kingdom Viridiplantae; phylum Streptophyta; class Magnoliopsida; order Lamiales; family Lamiaceae; genus Salvia; species Salvia splendens. Next base: position 4,970 of record NW_024598921.1, on the reverse strand, counting down.
TGAAAGTTTCAAAGACAAATCTTCGATCTTCACAGAGAAAGAAAGAAAAAACATTTCTGTTAATGGTAAAGAAAAATCTCCCCTTATTTTATTTTCATTTTTCTGCTTGGGATAAGTGGTGGAGACTCCCCTCTATCTTTACCGAATTAGAAGAAGTTTCTCCAAATGACCCCTAAATTTAACTGATCCAAATCATTCAAAGTCCATGGAATCACAAAACATTTAATTTAGATCAATCACAAATTGCCCAAGGACTACAAAAAAATCAGATCTTGGAAATCCCAACCAGCTAGTACATAAATATGCATCACAAAAAAAAAGCAATTCCAAGAATATTGATTTGACAACCAATTAATGAGACTGGAAAACATACCATACTAAGAAGCACATATAGAAGACATGACATCGATGTCAAGCTCAGGAAGCAACTCCACATTATGACAAGCAGAGCCGCTGATCCGAGCCCAGCAAAAGACTGGAATCCAGAAATAGAGCAGTTTTTCCAATACACCAACAAGAACAGAAGACCTCTCCCGAATTTCGCGCATCCACAACAAACCATCGGCCAATGCCGCTCCTTGAAAATCCCAATCTTGTCTCTTAAACAGCTCGCAGCAGTCCTCGCTACAGAATAACAGTCCTTCGATTGCAGCCATTTCAACCCTTGATTGAACAGCCCAATATCCTCCATCGCCTAAAATCCCTAAAATGTACTGACTAATAAACAATAAGCACAACCGCAAAATGTGCTATGCGGCATCTACTTATCTGCAAAGCATTTCCTAAATCTAACTTAGTTTCAGCTACTATAAGTCGGCAAAAGCGATCCCAATTGCGAATCGACAGAGTCTGAGCAAACAAAGTGGCATAAACAAGAGCGACAAAAGATCCAGAATATTCCTTCTCCACAGAGTTAAATAAAGGATTCAACAACTCCAAGTTGAAAAATTAGCAAGGAAATCATACTAAAACACCACAATTAAGCTTCACATGTACGTCTCCCAAAAAGCAAAAATCCCAATAAATGAACTCACGGCATTTTCGCTTTCTTGACCCTTAAAGCAACTAACTCCCTCCAAAATTGAAGAAGAATTGCACCAAATAAGGGGAAAAAGTGGGGAAGGTCGATTAAATCACCATAATAGCTACAAAACCGAACTTTGAGCAAGTGAACGTGAAGTAGAAGGGAAACAATGAAGTAAAATGTGGAGAAGCTGTTGATAATCAGTGGTTCATGGGAGAAAAAGTTGGAACCCTAGGCTTTTATTCGCTTTACTCAGAGAATGCCTGTGAAGAGTAAAGTAAAGAAGAGATTAAAAAAAGAGTCATGAGAGTGAGACAAGCAGTGATGATGAGAGAGAAAGTAGCGGCCATGGCTGTGGGGGAATTTTCATTTATTTATGGATTAGGGTTTAATTAGATGGGGTGGGACCCATTTAAGTCGTAATTTTGTTCTCATTTATTAGTATTGATTAGGGTTTAATTAGATGAAGTGGGACCCATTTAATATTAACATTAATATTTCTGGTTTTTTGTACGTGTTGGTAGCCAACTACTTGGTCGCTATGAAAATTTATACGAATACTTACCATTTTCTAAACTAAAATTTTTTATTATTATATTTAATCCTATAGGCTATATTATAATGTATTTAGATTTTATAGAGATAAAGATAAATATCTTACGAAATCATATTCTATTTGCCCTTGCAAGTGGATTTCTTGCAAGTGTATATGTATGTTTTCAATTATTTAGATGTTGATTATTTTCTAGTAGTCGATCTTATGTTTTGATGGGGCATTTTTTTCTCTAAAATTCTAGGCTTATAATGATGCTTTACCGATGATATAGTTTGCTTTAAAAGTATTTCGCATTTTATTTTGTAGATGTGCTGTGTGTTTTTAATTTGTTGGATTTTACTTGGGAAATTTTGTGATATTTTTAGTATCACTCTGAGGAAAATCTTGGAAGGTGATTGGATTATTCTAGACTTAATGTATTAAAATATTCATTGTTATATTACAGTAAAGATATGAAAAGTTAAGTTGTAAATATTAAAAATAGCCATTTTCATGACTTAAAAACAGTTTTCCCTGAATTGGCAAATTTAAAACTAAATTTACAACTAATTATGTTATTAGCTGTGAATTGCCAATTTTCAAAGATGACTATTTTTTATGTTTGTGGTCATTTATACTAATCGGACATAATATAACGAAATAAAGATTCAAAGTATGAGGACGTTTTGCTCTAAATACATGATAAACAGATTATATTAAATTTCTAATCAAAAAATATATTCAGTTGTAAACTGAAAAGACCAAGCAAAGAGACTTTACGTGGGGAAAAGGCATCGACTTTGAAAAAGTATAAGTCTATGGTTGACATTTACCAAAATCGTAGCTTGTAATTATAATTAATCGTATACTTGTAGTAGAAATTAAATATGTTACTAATAAAAAATCAAGAAAATGTTCCATTGCTTACATAAAATAATTTACATCATCACATGAATACTTAATGAAGGATGGAATAAACCGACCCAATCATAAATCGTTGTTCCATTTAAAAAATATTTATGGCTTTATCATAATTGATTATTGAGCTGGCTGTCAACGACAACAACTAATTTGAATTTGTCGTCTAATTATTATTAATCAGAAAAATAGAGTTGGCCTTTCTATGATTAATGGATGCTGTTTCTCTGAGAAGCAACAAATAGTGTGAGATTGCAACAGTTTTCAACTGTTATTTTAACCGTGTAAAAATAAACTATTAGTTGACCTTTACAAATGACAATTGCCATTAATGTGTTGGAGGAGTCATATTGTATTTTATTATAACTTCATTATATATGTATATATATCCACTGCAAATTGTTGATTATAAATTGAATGGGCGTTTATATGACTGAGAGAGGTTGACTAACATAAAATATTTTAGAGTATAACACTAATCATTTTAAAATATTAAAATTACCTTCCCTCAATGCAATGGCGGATCCAGGAATTAAAAATGGTATGATCGGACGAGAAAATTAATATAATATATTAAATATATAAAATAGTAATAAAAATACATTACAAATGAAATATCCCTATTTTATATTCAGCACGAACTTCTATGAGTATTTATATTTTGAAGCTAACTTAAACTTATTTCATTGAAAATAGTTATGAATATGTATCTTTTAGTCGTGTTTAACATTAGTATAGAAAAACAGACGAAAGTGCAAAATCTTTATAAAAGAAATGTATCCATTAATCTAAATGAAAAGTAATTAAAATCAATGATTAAAAGCAATTATTATATTTATTCAAATTTGATAAAAAATTTATTAGTTACTATTATTAAAATAAAAGTAAAAACTAATACATGATTAAAAGATAATAAAAAAACTACTCAAAATAAAAGTAAAAAAGTAATAAACATGATTAAAAGATGACCAACTAAACTAGAAACCGAGAATTCTTATTTATAAATAAAGTTTAAACTCTTATATAAAGATAAAATTGTTAAAAAGAAAAGTATTGATCATTTTTTAATTAATAAAAAGTCCAAACCTAAGCCCATTACATAAAAGAAGAAGGGAAAGGAAATAACAGTGGAGGTCATCGGAAAAGCTGCGCTGCTTGAGGTCTGAGGATGAATCATGGGGCGGAGTTCCGGATGCCGTGGGGTCGGGGGCTGTTGGGAGGAGTCTTCCGGCGGTTCTCGGGGACGGCGGGCGGCCGCCCCGCGCGACCCCACCTGTATCCGCCGCTGCCTCAATGTACATGCATTTCCCAAATATGTACAACAATAAAGCTATACACGAATCACAATACTTGAGTAGTAGCGAAACATTAGACGCTCTCACAAGATAATGAAAGGAAGCCAACATTTATCAAAATCAATAAATAACGTCCTTATAAATAAAAGTATAAATATTAATTGCATAACTGATAAACAAATCTCACCCATATATTACATCAAAACCCCAATATGAACAAAGCTATATCTCAAATATCTCCAGGGAATTAAAGAAAGCCACTAGCCACAGTTTGAGTAACTATTAAAATCAAGAAATGCAACAATAGATTTGAAAATATACACCAAACTCTGTTTTTTTAGACAACTGATAATGAAATTCTATATGAGATCACTTCCCTATTTCTGAAATAGACAGCATATATAAAATTGTAAGATCATGTAACATACCTACAACAAATTATTCCGATAAATCTATCAAAACTCACATGATCCACACACACACACAGCCAAAAAAAAACAAAGGGATAAATCAATCACTAGCTGAACCAAGACAGAGATTAGTGGAAACAGCATAAATTAAAGATAACTAGCTGAGATTAATTAGCACCTGTTTATAGCATTTTTGAAAAATACTTAGTATAATAAAATATCCTGACTATAGCACCTGTATCATCGTGCTTTAGCATTAATGTGTGTTTGGCAAGTTGGTAAAAAATTTAATTCATGAATATAACTAAATTTAATTTAATTTATTTTTAATGAACTTGGTATTTTTCATTAAAAATAATTTACAAGTTAATGAGAATATATGATTAGAGAACTTCTCGACTTTATGAAGTCAAGATACCACTTTTGAGTAAAAGATGTGGACTGAAGAATATAAATTGAGCAATTAATCAATGTAGCTTATTTTTTCAATATTGTGTTTGAATTCACAATCCCCATGATTTGATTAAGTGGGAGAATGCTTTATTATGCATTCACATGCAATAATTGTATGAATTACTTTTTCTTGGCCACTGCCAATAAGAATTCAACTTTTCTCATGTTTATTTTCCTAATATTGTTTTCTTGACTGACAAGAATTCCATTTTCAACAACGTTAGTCATTAAAAAAAAGTACACACTGAATATATATGGTTACTAGTTGATAATGATATCATATCAAATCCAACGTAGGATTAATTATAGCTTAGTTTCATTTAAAAAAATGACTT
>NW_024598920.1:0-17443 GCF_004379255.2 Salvia splendens | reverse complement strand
CAGAATTACCTTGACTAGAGACAGCTGGCTGCGTTGTTGACGCATCCGGCATTGTATCCTATAAAAATAAAACGGTGAGAATTTCAACTGTACAGAGAGCTAAGAGCATAGTACCGATTGTTCACTTGAGTTGGAGATAGTTTATATTTACAGGAACACGCCGAAAGGCTTCATCAATCTCTTCTTTGTGAGACCCTTCCTCTCAAGAAACGACCTTCTATACATGACAGGGGACCCCCTAACTTTTGGATGGGAGAGAAACTTCATTGCATTTTGTACTTGCTCTTCCCGAATTGGTTCTGAGTTCACAAATACTGAAGTGGGCGAACTCTCCCTCACAGCCTCTACCTTTGTGTCTAGATTACCACCATTTGATGGTTCTACAGAGACTGCAGTTAAAATTTTAAAATATCAGAACTAGCAAGGTCATATTGTGTAAAAAAGACATGAATGTGATCAAGATTTATTTTCCCAATGACCAAAGAGTGGCTTAATGAGAAATTATTGGCCTACAATTTGAGTTAACAGATGTAAAAAACTGACGTAAAGCACTCCAATTACAGGGTCTCAATCTGAAAAGTGTAGTTGAGGAAATAGTATTGGAAGTGGTAAAAGAGCAGAAAATGCATATTTTCTCATTCTAAGTTAGATAGGTCCCGAGACCCTAATTCACTAATTCATGCCTATGGTAATCCACAAGAATTGTTCTTTTCAAATTAAAACAGATCATTCAGATTCTAAGCTCAGCCCATTCCCACAGTTACATTTGAGAGCATGATTACAACAATTTTCCAGCTAGATTCCCCATTCATGAACGCAAAGTTCAACCAATCTAACTCCTAAACACACCCCAAAAAACATCATTTTCACATAGCCATGTGTCGATGCGGTTAAATTAGCAAACAGCTCCTGAACTTGGATGAACCACATCACTTCACCTTAACAAAATAAAACAAGAAATTGGTAGACTTAACTAGCATACTAGAATTCCAGCACTCAACTCTCCATTTTAATTGAAAAAAATGGTACAAACATCTAAGCCAAAATCAAATCAACCGAGCTAAAAATAAGTACTAAAGAGCGTCTTAATTAAAACCTGGGTTTGGCGGCTTTCCGGGCTCGGAACTCGGCGGAGAGTCAGACGGAGGAGTCGCCATCGCCGAGCGAAATGAACTAACTACAAAAGAAGAGATTTACGAGATCAATCATATGAAAAGGAGAGTCATGAATTTGGATTGGAAAAAGAGGGATAATCAGAAAGCACAGTTGATGAAGGTTTTGGATATTGCTGGATTGATTTTGCTCACATCTCAACGCAACGCAGTAGTTATAACCTCAGCTATTTTAGCCTGTATTTTTGTCACTATATTCCAATAGAAACCAGTTAAATTGTGAAACTTTAATTTTTTCAATTATTTTATTTGTAAAAATATCATCCTTCCTCTTAGTAGAAGCGTTTCATTCTGAGCATTCGTTTTAAAAAAATTATAATAAATAGTTAAGTGTAAAAAAAGTAAATAAAAAGAGAATAATATAGTTAAGAGTGTTCTCTATATTATTTTTTTTTCTTTTTTCTATTTTAATTATTATTATCATTTTCAAAACGAATGCTCAAAATGAAACGTCTCAACTACACCGGGACGGAGGGAGTATTATACTCGCAGTTTTCATTTTAGATCGTAAATTTGGGATTAATTTTTTTAGTATAATTAGATTAGAATTTTAAGTGTAATGAGACATAACTTAATAAAGGTGCTCTTAACTTATTCTAACATATTAATTAAATATATTAATTCTAACTTAAACTAGAAATAATGTAAGTAGTTTGAGACGAGCTAAAATGTAATAGTGCAAGTAACATGTGACGGGGGGAGGACTTCTGATTTTTCAATTTTTTATTGTTGATTGAGTTTTTAACAACCTTTGAGTGTATTCTGCGACATGGTAATTAACAATATTTATCGGCTTGTTTGATTTGCTTAACATGACTTTAGATCTGTTTTTAAAAATATAGAAATTTGAGAATTTTAACATCATAAAATAATGAATGAAACTTATTATTTCAGTTCGTGGTTTCTCATCTCTTTTTTTTTTGAAAAGGGGGGGTGTGGGGAGAAGACGTGTGATCAAGTGATATGTGATTCGTCTATTTTAATTAAATGTTTAAGGGATCGATCTCTTGGGCATAAAGCGGCCTAAGATTCTTGGTCCAATTGTTCATTTTTCCGAAGTGCCTACAAATTAGCATGGTGATTAGTTATTGGGTAGATACCGTTAGTCTAATAACAAAAATAAATAAATAAATAAATTGAGAACTTGGTAGCTGAAATTTGAAAGGCCATATAATTCGAAATTGGGTGATTAGCACAAAATGTAGTCGTATCAAGTAGTGGAATATGTTACCTAGTTTATGTATGTATCAGTTATCATGAAGCATGAAACCACATATGCCAAGGGAAATGGGGCAACAATGTCGTCTACTTCGATATTTATTTATAATTTACGTTTGAGAATTCCGAATTATTGAGGCCAGGAGTTTAGGATATTATCATCTTGACAAAGCAGATAAATATGAACATGCAGAAAAGGATAATATTTTGAGACCTGTTTCAGTTTTATACTTTCCTGTACTCGTATCCAATTTAAATGTTAAAATAAGTAGTATAGTACTTTAATGGGATATTGGTCTCTAAAATCATGAACCTCGCCTAAAATTTAGTATTTCCCATAAATTTTGAAATTGGTCTATAATATCATAAACTTTACATTTTATTTGGTATTTCCCAAACTCACTCAAATAAGATATTTTCATCAAAATCTTATTTTACGTAGGCAACCCTGATATGTTTTATGATATTTTAAACCACTTTTTAAGTTCATAAGATGTAAGATAAAAATTCACGTTGAAAACCACGTTAATCTAATTGTGTCAAGTATGATAAAAAAACATTGTAAGTAGTCAAATATAGGGAGTAATAGACATGCCGTAGGAAATAACAAACAAAGTGCAAAGTTTGTGATATCATATATCAATTTTAAAGTTCATGTAAAATATCAAATTTTAGGCAAAGTTTATGGTTTTAGGCACCAATTTCCCTACTTTAATTCAACTCTATGAACAATTACTAAAAAAAAAGGAGTATATATTTTCAAGATAAATTTATGATTTGACTGAACAATTACTAAATGATTCAATATTCAATTAAACCATAATTGTAATTGACCACAATCAATGGTGGAATTTTGTAGTACAGTAAAATAGAAGGCAAAAACATATTCCATTATTTATTTATACTAAAAAATATTATTTGTAAACAAATAAAATAAATTGACAGCTGTGGGATTTGAACCCACGCCCTTTCGGACCAGAGCCTAAATCTGGCGCCTTAGACCACTCGGCCAAACTGTCAGATGTGTATTTAAGAAAAATCTATTATTATAAAACTGAAGCTGAATTTAATACTCCTTATTACTCTCATTATATACAGTAATTATTAATGCTAACAGTTTCACCATATATTCATTTTTCAATCACTTACGTTTTAATTAACAGCATCAACTCTTGTATGAGCATTGATATATATATTCACATACTATAGTGCAATTGCTAAAAAGTTAAAATGTTTAAGTTATATTTTCCATGAGGATACTACACTTTTTTCTAATAGAATTTTATCTTAGAATTATCGTCCCCATTTTGGAGAGTAATCAAAGAGGACTATCTCAATTCCACAACATTCCATAGAAGAAAGGAATAAATGGTTGTAGAAGGAATCAATTGCACCTCAAATCAATCAAAAATCAACATCAACTAACATTGATGAAAACTACTACAATGCATTTAGCATCCATCACACCTGATCGGACAGGTCCTCATGTCCCGACCGACGGGGATCGACGAGCGGCGATACACTTCGGAATGCACCTTGCAAGAGCATATCCCTCCGACGGCTCGTACGAGGAAAAAAATTCCGGGTCTCGCCCCAGAGACTCCGAGTAGCTCTCGAGTATGCTTACAATCTCATCAAAATGCGGCCGCTTGTCTGGATTGCTCGACCAGCAACGGCAGATGAGACGGGTAAATGCTGCAGGGCACGTAGAAGGCAGCGGCGGCCTTGCATTCTGCCAAGAACACACAGATTGAGTAAACAAACAAGCTCCAAAATTGTTCAGTTCAAACTTCAAAAGCTATCACAGAATGTTAACAGTCCTAAGAAGATACTATGGAATGATATTACACTATGTAGTTAGTGAGGGTTACAACTAAATCGAGCCGATCGAATACGCAGTCCAGTGCATACTAATGCAAACTAATGAAAGATACACACTTAAACAACAGTTTTTTTTTCCAACTATGTGACAAATAAAGAAATATAACTAATGATTCCAACATTCCTAAAAGTGTATCATCAACCTTGGAGGGTCATTAGGAAAGGCCATAATCACCATTTTTAAGCTGTAAATGATGTTTAGAGGCTTCTTATAATCTCAAGTAATCATACGAGTAAAGGTCTAAAACAATGATACACGAGCCCTCATAGTATCTCTAGACCTCAACTCTGTTCACTTGAATATCATCTAGAAACACTCAAGATTAGTATGTATATGGTGAGTTTTGAGATAATTGAATAACAAAAGTTCGTTTCGGAACCATTTCAAGATGCAAGCCAGCGTCAACTAAGTAAGCTTTAAATCTATACCTTCTGGCATACTGCAAACGCTGCTTGTTCAGGAGTCATGTCGTCAAAAGGTATCAACGCAGTTAGCAGCTCCCACATTACAATGCCAAAACTGTACACATCGACTTTCTTCGTGTGGTGTTTCTCCTTGATCATTTCCGGGGCCATCCAGCGATAGGTGCCCGTGAATCCCTTGGCACTGCCACACTGTGTTTCCAAACATGAGATGCCAAAATCCGCTACCTTGACACACATATCCTCATCGAGCAGAAGGTTCTCGGATTTAAGATCCCGATGAAGAATCCCCCGAGCATGAAGATACTGCATGCCGTGCGCAATGTCAAGTGCCAGCCTCAGTACGAGGTCATGGGGGAGCGAATGCGGCCCTTGCTGGTGGAGGTACTTTCTAAGGGACCCACCGGGATAGTACTCTGTGATAATACAAAATACTGGGGGTTTCTTACATGCTGCAATGAACTGCATTTATAAAGTCAATCAAACTCAACAACAACACATTTTCTTGTTGCAGAATTAGTGAAAGTGATGGACATTACAAGATTCTTTCAAGACAGCAGACGATTTGAACAATGAGGGTGCTCAAAATTCGGCAGTAGAGATACTTAAACAAGATAGAAACAGCTAGCACCTGACAACTAACTATGTAGGAAGCTTTCTTGGCCTAATTAATAAATTAGGAATCTTGAAATGGCCTAATTAGGCAACTGGGAAAATTACAAGATGGAGATTTGACTCAAAAACAAATCTTCGTACATTGAGCACAACTGTGTGCAACAACATTATCCATTTTGTCCATGTACATTGGCATACAATGATACTATAATCAGTGAAGAGAATAAATAAACAAATAAACAAATGCAAAAGTTCCCACACAATGCCAATGAACCTATATTTCTCATATGCATGTACAACATTCAATGCACAACGTACAACATTCAATGCATACCAAATGCAAAAGTTCACTCACAATGCCAATAGACCTGTATTTCTCAGATGCACGTACAACATTCAATGCACAACGTACAACGTTCTATGCATAGGGTACAACACTAATAAAACCATCACCAAACCCCTCAAAATTAGGCAAAGGTTGAAAAAGAGGGTAACAAAAAGCTAGAAATATGAAGAAGATCTGACTCACAGAGATGATGTTGGGGTGCCTGAGCCTGAACAAGAGAGCAACTTCAGAAGTGAACTGTTTCTCCAAAAATGAAGCCAAATCTCCATCTTCCTGAGGCTGGCTGATGAGCTTAATCGCGACATCTCTCTGCTTGTAGACGCCTCTGTAGATCCTGCTGTGCCTGCCGGAGGCGAATTTGTTGCCGATGAAGAGCTGCGACATGTCAGCGCTCCACTCCTCCTCACCTCCGCCCTTGATCTCTGCTCCCGAAGAAATTAGGTATTTCGACCATGAAATCGCTCGCTTGTACTCCCCCAGCGACAGCCTCCTCTCCAGCTTGCTGTGCGTGTTCGCTATCTGCTTCAGCCACTGGAAATTCTTCATCAGTTCCGCGCCGAATCATCAAAGGAAATCCTCAATTTCTAGAGAGAGAGATAGGAGCTTGGGCGTGGGGCCTCAGTGATTTTTTCAATTCGGTCTTGCGAAAGATGATTTACTTTATTGGCCGATCGTTGTATGTGAATTTGTAAAAAGCTGCAACTGGAGCATTAATCTTGATGCCAGAAATGTATAAATGAGAAAAGAATTGCGAAATTTCAACCAAAAATAAGAGCTTTATGCGGAAACGATGAGAGAGAGAGAGAGAGAGAGAGAGAGAGAGAGAGAGAGAGAGAGAGAGGAGTTGAAAGTGGGTTGAAACTGCGTGAAGCACTGTGTGTGTGTGTGTGCGCGCGCGCGCGCGTGAGAGAGAGAGGGGGATGGTTTGTGTTTCTGTGGAAGTGTGAAGAGTAATGTGAGAGAGAGAGAGAGAGGATTGAAGTTTGAATGTGAGTAGAAAGAGAGTAAACATTCGTAACGTGCGAAGATCCACTTGTGAGGAGACATGCGGCTGTCTAATGATTATGACTCTCTATCCCTTTTTCACTCTTTGCCCTTTTCATTTCTTCCAAATTCCTATTATGCCATTTTCTTGTGCATATTCAAGTAGTTGAAGTGTATCCACATTTCTTCAACTGGCTTAGGTTTAGGATGATCGGCGTAAGATTGGAAGTCTGTAGGTGAGACTTGAATTTGAGGGAACAATTGTCTCTTCCTTTGCTGAACTGAATAAACGTCATATGGCTCAGTTTATTCTTGATGATATCGATAGGATGTCCTTATTAAACCACATATAACTCCAGCCCTTGACAATGGCAAATTGTGCTTGGGAATAAAAAGTGTTTTATTTGGACATATTTTTGAATCCGCATCTAAAGTTAAATAATTCTAAGATATAAGAATAAAAATGTTTTGATATCATTCTAATAGGTGAAGATATATATATGGTATGTAAAAAAAAATAATATTGAGCTGAAGATCATTTTTTTAGCATCAATTTCTTAAATTTCAAAAGAAATGTGTCAATAATATCTCAATTTTTTTAATAAGAAAATGAAATGACAACTAAATTGAAATAACCTGTATATAGAAGTATATTCAACTACTTTATGACAAAGGGAGTACATAATCGAACGACGAGGGCGAATGCGCGGCAGACAAGCTCAGGGCATCCACGGTGGGGAGCCATAAAGCCCGCCCTATGCACCGCCATGTCAGCATTTTATCCTCCTGCCCTTCCACCTGCAGTGGGGCGCCCTATAGGTTTTACTATTGTTTTGTTAATTAATTTAAATATTTTCAAATATATAAATGCAAACTAATTAAAAAACACAATGATTAAATAGAAACGGCAAATAATACATTGATTAAAAAAAAGTTACAATGGTTATAAATAAATAAAAATTGACTATTCTACAAAAGCCCCAACTTCCGGCACAACTCATCGATCAACCTCTGGAGGTATTCGGCTCTGGTTGGATCCGTACACTTCATAAGGGTGTTGTGCGTATCCACCGAAATCCATTTTATAGCGTAATTTGAGAGTTGAAAAGTGAATCGAAAAGTTACAAATGAAATCTGAGGATGGGGTATTTATATAAACAAAATTTTCGAATAAAAAAAAAACTAAAACGTGTTGCATCGTCCGCGTCGCCCACAGTGGGCGGACGATGGCGCGGACGATGCCCTATCGTCCGCGGACTAAGCTTAGGGCGCGGACGACGGATGATGCGTCGTCCGCACAGCGACAGTAGCAGACGATAGCGCGCTCGATGCATCGGGCCCGCTATCGTCCGCCCCATTGTGGATGCTCTCAAGCACGTGGCAGCGTGTTGCCCCAGCATGCTCCATGCCGAGGTTCGTCGTCTGAGCGTGCTCGACGTGATTTTCAAAAATACATTTGTTATTATCCCCTAAAAAGGACGAAAGGGTAGTATGGTCATTTAACACCACGTGCATGGGGTATGGTATTCCACTAAATTTCATACTAGAAGAGAAACATAAACACAATTTGAAGGCCAGGGTGGGACCCACATGGAAAATTAAAAGAAAACCGGTCAGTGCGTGCTACTGTGTGTACTGTGCCGTATGCACCTTTCCGTATACGGTCACCTTTTTCCTCTTCTCGCATAAATTAATGTCAACCGTAATAAATCACGCCACTTAATTACTTGACTCCATTTGCGCAAGATCTCCTTTTTACCACAAAAGTCAAAAAGTATAAGAGTGAACTGCACTCACCCTAACTTCTGTTATATCAGTGACAAAAATGTGCCGGTAGGGTCTGAGGGTGTTTTAGTCCGAAAAAATTTCATTCGTAATTATATTTAATGTTAGGCCCATCTTACGCTATTTTTTTTAGAGGTCACTAGTGTATCAGTGCAAGAGTTATGATTTGGTGCAATTTACTCAAAATATAATTACTTTAGTTTTACACAATTTATCTCTACTAACTCCGTATTCATGTGCTAGATTCATTGGATTGAATTTTTGATGATGAGGAATTAGCAGATTTACAATTTCGTTATTTAGAAGGTAAAAATCGTTCGCTTTTTTCTGGATATATAAACAAGCAATAAATATTTGTTTCTTTTTCTAACTATAGCTAGAGTTCAAAAATAAAATGGAACATTCAACATTGCATTACTTTTGAACTTATCCAAATATTTTATGCCCAATCGGTATTTTTTGGCTCAACTCGAAAATAATTAGATTCTCCGAATGATTTGGAGGGATCGACTGCTCCTCCCGTCCCTAAATCCCTATTGATTCTATGTTCGATGAGCTCTTGTTTCATGTATTTAGATTGAAAAAATATTTATTATACTATTGTTATCCATGCACAACAAACTTTATTGCTATGAAGACAAAATTAAATAATTCTTTTTAATTAAATAATTGGACTATAATTTTTAATTTTTTTAATATATGGTCATTTCTTTAATTTGGCTATTGGGGAAGAGAAATTGTGTAATTTGAACTCTATTTTTCTGTTTATGTATGAACTCTAGCACTATTTAAAGTATTCGTTCGCAATTTTGAAATTGCAATGAGATTAAATATGCATATTTTTCTTGCAATGAGATTAAATATGCATAGATATAATTTAGATTTAAGCTATCTTGTATGATAAGATCTGTAAGCATAAAAAAAGGCGAACTAATTATCTTAATTTTCACATGACATCTTTTTAAATTATTGGATGCTTGTGTTGTTTCCTTGTTATCATTAAATAACAGCCTATCAAGAATAAGACAATACTTAACCACCAAAGTTTGATATAAAAAGTGGATTTGCCAAACAATTCAAGATATCATTGTTACGTGCAATGACAACCCCAAAATTTGTAAACTATTTTTTGGAATCTTCATATAGGCACTTTCACTTTACTTAATGTAATCTTGTTTATAATCAAATGCATATCTCGATTCATATGATTAATTATCGTGAATAATACATATCATTTTATATGAATTTGTTGTGTTTTGTACAGAAAATATCTGTTTTAGAAATATTGTAATTATAAAACTATACTTTTCCGTTTAATTCTTTTCGAAGAATTGTGTGATTACAATTTTTTTCAAGTTGACCAATATAGTGGTGATTCCAATTTTGAACGACATAAAATTCGTCCAAAAATTACAAATTCGAGTAATGATTGTATTAGTTCCGAGATTTAACTCATAATTACACGCGTAATTTCTGCACCACAAAAGATAATTATTTGAATAAAATGAGCATCCCCATCCATGCTCTTGCCAAAGAGGGCAAGAGCGTGGAAGTAGGCCCGGACCCACTTTTATTCATTTTTTACTCTCTGCTCTTTGGTAAGAGCACAACATCCACATCCATGCTCTTCCGCAAGAGCATGCTTAAGGATCCCACCATTTCATTATTTACTTAAGGATGCCCGTTGACACGGATGTGCTTTATGCATCGAGCAGGGTCGTGCCGTCGGCAAGAGTACAACAGCGGACAACAGGTTGCCACGCCATCGGCACGGACGGCGTCCTTCCCCAAGAGTACCGCTGGGATGCTCTAATTAGGTAAATGAGTCGTCGATCTTGAATTCGAGGCAATTAAAATATACTACTACTAGATAAGAAATTAGCTAAGCTGGCCATCAATCTCGAATGAATGATTTTGGCCAGCTATCCATATAATTCTTGAAATTTTTTAATTCTTGAAATTTTTTAATTCTTACTACTCCCTACTTACGTGTCCGTACGGAAGTTACTATTTCATTCTTTTAAGTAGTAGTACTATACTTCATGAATTTGTTTATTGTTTGATTAATTTCAAATTCTTATTGAAGTGTTTGTAATTATTATTTTTTGCTTAAATTCTGATTTGTTGCACAATTTTAAAAAATAGATTAAAATCATAAAATCTGGACTTATTCGCAATTACAATGCATATGAAATTTTTTAAAAAATGGTCACGTATCACTTAGGTATAGGGATGAAAGCACAAAAAGTATTTTAATATATATAACTTAAAGTTATGTTCCTATACTATATATCGCAATCAAAATTTCACAATTTATATCCATCTTATTATTAAAATTGCAAAATATATTGAAATTTGACAAAGTTAATTATTTTTCATCAATTTGTATACTACTATAATCTACTAACGGTCATTTTCACGAGGCATGTAAGCTAGCTACTAGCCATATTACATCTTGCATTTAAATAATTAAGTCCGTACATAGCCGTAACACCCATACTTTATATATTTATTTATTTTCATTATCTTGCAGTATCAATCTCTAATACTATATATTTAACTAGTCTTATCGTAATCAACAAAAATAAAATAAGAAAATAACAAGATCCTTCGGCTCTTTACAGCTCAACCGTGATCATCTCCAATATTTGGCGTGAGTTAACCTCTTAATGCTTTTACTAGTATCTATACTATCTCTAATCTCCATACATCAAAAGGTGTATGAAAACTTATTTTATTCACTTGTGATTCCTCGTTGATCTACCCCATGAAAACAACTTATTTCATATCTTTACATTTTTATTAAGGATACATTGCATTGCAGATAAATCATGAAAGATAGTAAATTTTTTATATATTCTATATTTTTCAAAATCTGAAAAATATCACGAAAGATGAATTTTCCATAATAATCTCATCTTTTGCTTGTTCATCAATTACATGTTGATGTGGGAGCCGATTTAAAACGCGTGTATAATACATGCTACCACTAGCTAGTAGAATTACTTATTAATAATGGAATATTTGCATGTATATTTGCATGATATTAACTAACTCATGTTAATTTTGATATAGATATATTGATCAATCATTTTCGACAAATACCTATCTCTGTGACTGTGTCTATTGTGTATATGTAGGCCCTTTTAAAGGTAGTTTATGGATTACTTTAATTTCCTACACTTAATTTTCATCACATCATGATAATTAGTATGCATTGTTAGTTTAGGAAATGGAGACGTCATATGCAAGCTATATGTAAACATGTAAATATAATCAATGATAACGTACTACTTGTTTTTTTGATACATGGATTCAGATTTTAATTAAATTTAAGTACTGAAAGATTAATTTAGTAATTTTGTCTGGTTTTTGTGATCCATTATTTTAGGGAACACGATTGAATGCATTATATTACCTCCATATATTATTGTAAGTTCTTTACATTATTTAATGAATATTTTAACGTTATTTTTGAATTAGTTTTATGTAGTATCGTTTATATATTGAAGGAGCTCTGCAATCAATCAACCATTATAATAATCTAGCTATATACTCCCTCCGTTCCATAGTAATAGAGTTATTTTGTCATTTTGATACGTTCTATAGTAATAGAGTTATTTCCCTTTTTAGTAAAAAGTCGACGTATTTCTCTCACACCCACTTTACTCTCTCTTACTTTATTCTCTCTTTATCTCTCTACATTTTACATTTCCACTTTATTATCCATTTACTTAATTCACTTAACACAATTTTCTTAATCTTCGTACCGAAAAGAAACGTCTCCATTATTATAGAACGGAGGGAGTAGTCCTATTCGATATGGTAATAAATTATTTTATGGAGTAATTCCTTTGATTTAATGACTCAGGTTTTCAACTGTCAACTGATGAAAGAGGACAATTTTGTAAATTTGTTTGCAATTTATAGGTAGAAAACTCATAAATAAATTTGAGTCCCATGTGCAATACGGTAAGGTACGGTCCAACTTTTATTGGTGTCGGTTAGTAGTTAGGAGGAAAAAATAAAAATCTTATCTAATTTAGAGCTACTCATATTTTTTCCATTAGCTAATTTTAATTAATTAGATATTAATGGCGTTATTTAATTTATTAGACATTATTACGCGTCGAATTAATTGAGAGCATATCTGAGTTCGGTAAGCCATCCCTACTTGATTTGAATTGGAGACCAAATTAGAGTTTTTTCCCCCAAAACTATGATATGGACCATTTTTTTATGGATAAACGAATATAACCTATAGATCGTGCCACAGTGGATTCGAACTTGAAATTTTTGGCCCTAGAGATTAATTACTCTACTGTTTAGCTAACTCATACACGTTGATATTAACCATTCTTTTTGGTTGTTAGACACCTCGTGCTGATTTGTACGTATCTTGAAAGGTGGGACAACTAATCCAAAGATTTAAAGTTGCTTTCATCCGTCAAAGATATATATCGAATCTCTGATCATTTAATTAAGAGTGAACTACAAAAATGGTCCCTGGACTATGGGTTTATCTCGCTCATAGTCATTGGACTTTAAAAATATCACCAGACAACCCTGGACTAAGGGTTTATCTCGAAATTGGTCATTTTGCCATTTTTTTATACGAAAAATACCCTTTTGAGGGTATGGGCAATTTGATCTTTTTACACTTTTAACATTTTAAATCTGATATTATTTTAGTGATGTATTAAATCTGATATTATTTCAAATTTATCATTCTTCTTTCCCTTTTGTCATCCTTCACTTTGTTTCTTTATTTCAATATTTGATTTAATTTTCTAAAATAAAATTTTAAATTTATATTTTTAAATATCAATAAAATTTTATTAATTATTAAAATTATTAAATAACAAAAAATAATAGTTTTAATCAATATTTGATAGTGTCTAATATTTAATCAATAAGGTATGCCGACACCAATTAGTTTTAATCAGTATTTAATAGTTTTAATCATAAATAGATCATATAACACGATTATTCTGAAATAAATATGCATCTAATGTAAGACGATTATAATTTTAGTTTATTTATTTGAAAATAATCAAAATTAACTAGAAAATTTAAACAAAATACTCCTATATAAAATTTGTAGTCAACTTCATAATATATAATCACAAGCAATTATAACAACCGAACGAAGACTAACTAGAATAGCTCTTATTTTTCCATCACGATTAATATTATTTTTCTATACTTCTTCGATTCAACTGAATATTATATTAAATAACAAAAATTAATAGTTTTAATCAATATTTATACTGTCCATGCATTAATAATTTTAATAATTAATAAAATTTTATTGATATTTAAAAATCTAAATTTAAAATTTTATTTTAGAAAATTAAATCTTATATTGAAATAAAGAAACAAAGTGATGGATGCCAAAAGAAAAGAAGAATGATAATTTTGAAATAATATTAGATTTAATACATCACTAAAATAATATCAGATTTAAAATGTTAAAAGTGTAAAAAGACCAAATTACCCAAACCCTCAAAAGGGTATTTTTCGTATAAAAAAATGGCAAAATGACCAATTTCGAGATAAACCTTTAGTACAGGGTTGTCTGACGATATTTTTAAAGTTCATGAACTATGAGCGAGATAAACCCATAGTCTATGGACCATTTTTGTAGTTCACTCTTTAATTAAAGATGAACGAGTATCATATGATCATACCATATTGATGCCAGCCTTTTTCTGTGGGTTAAGTTCCAACCATATCAATTCACATATCTTGTACAAGTACAATAAAATAGTTTAGTTAGCACAAGTGGAATTTTTTTTTCGAATTTCACGCTAGTACGATGTTATATGTACATTGGTATAAATTTGTCCGCTTTAGATAAAAATCTTACAAATTTATTTTTAAATTACTTTAAAAACCATATTCCAATTAAAATTGTAGTAATATATTATTTTCAAATTTTCTTGTTTTCCGATGTAGGATGGATTTGCATCCAGCACCCTCTATATAATACATATATACAAACTTATTTATGTAAGAAATAAAATTTCCACATAGTTACATCCCCCCTCTCAATCAAAAGAAAAGGACAGACATTAAATTAATTGAGCCTCTCGTGCTCTCAAACTTAGCCTAATGAGGTTGATCTTGAGAGTTTTGGCTACATAGTAGTTTATCACTATCATAGAAAATGAATTTGAGCGTCAAATTGATTATTTGTTCTTATATTAGTTAGGTTGGAATCTAGGGGGGTTTGTGCTATGGTCATAGCCACATTATGCTAAGGGCATCCATAGTGGGGCAGACGATAGGCCGCCCGATACCTCGGGCGCCCTATCGTTTGCCACTGTGGGTGCGCGGACGACGGACGATGCGTCGTCTGCGCCCTAAGCTTAGTTCGCGGACGATGCAACGCGTTTTTGTTTTTTTTTTCGAAATTTGTCTATTTAAACCTCGATTGTCATTCTATTTTTCATACGAACATTTCTCGCAATGTATTAATTTTATAAATGAAATGAAGGGTTTTTCAATTTTTGTAGTTATTTAAATATTCAAATAGAAGAAAATGCTTAGGGCGCGCCTTAGAGCGCCCCATTGTAGATGGAAGAGGCGCTCCACTGCAGGTGGAATAATAGGAGGATAAAATGCTGATGTGATGGTGCATAGGTATAGGTGGATGCTCTAACAAATGCCAACAAAATTAACTGAAAATGTGAGGAGAGAGAGAGAGATAGAGGTGGTTGGGTCTACAACAAGACTGGATTTATTTCAAGAAGATTTTTTGTCACCTACTTCATTTTGTACTCTGCTAGAACATGGGTGATGATGGACTATCACATGCATTGTTTTTTGTTTCTTTCATCTTTATTTTATTAGTACTACTTTTATTTGTTTTTTTTTTCAAATTTTTTATTCTTTTCATATAAATATGAAATTCTTGGTAGTCCAAAAACAGTCCAAAAACAACTAATAGCCATATTTAATTCCTCTTAACTTTACGTATATAACTCTGGGATTGAACGAGGAGTGATATATTGCTAACTCAATACTTAATTGATAACTATAATTAAATAATAGTTCTTAGATATTCAAATCGAGGGTCTATATCATCAGCCCCAAAATGTCAATACGATCAACAAAAAAACGCCAATAAGGATATTAAAGTCAATTTACAACAAATTAGTTGTAACTAACTTTTGAAAAATATCACATAACTTTAAAACATAAATAACTTTCTCGATTTTTTCCGCACAACATATATCAAATTAAAGATAATTTCATAAGGATTCTAACGAGATCTCACTTGCATATGTTCCAATGTCAAAATTTGAATTTTTTTTGAAAATTTTCAATTTTTTCGTACAATAACAAATATCAATATAGTATATAAAATATGTAATTATAATACATCTAGAATGTAATTTTTAAAGCAATGTGTTGACATAAGCAATATGTTGACATTTTCAAAGCATTGTGTTGATATTTTCAAAATACTGTATTGACATTGTAGTTTTTTTTTTATTTTTTTATTTAATTAATAAAAAAAATTACACGTGACAAATTTTAGACCACTAGGTTTCTAAAAATCTTATGGTCTTAAATTAGTTGTAGTTAGCAACTAGAGAGTCAGTTAGCAATTGATCACTCCTCAGGATTGAATAATATAGTATGTGTTCCTTATCGATATGTATTATAATTAGGGATTTTATGTGTTTGTTAGACCATCCACAATGCCGCCCAGCCGACCGCCCAGCCGAGCGCCGGCGCTGGGCGGTTCGCTGGGCGGTCTATTGCACTCGCCCAGCGGGCGAATGGAGAGAGAAACCGCGCAGCGCTGGGCGGTGCGCTGGGCGGTCCGCTCGGCGCTATTGCAGCGCCCGGATCGCCCAGCGCACCGCCTAGCGCGAAATTAAAATTTTTTTTTCCGAAACACTATATATACGTGCTTTGCTCGTCATTTTCATTCGCACCACTTGTTTTAACGAGTACTCTCTCTATCTTAACGACGGAGACGAGGAGTGAATTGACACTCTTTTTATTATTGTATTTTTTTTAAATTAATGTATTTTTAAAATTATTGTACTTTTTAAAATTTTAATATTATTATTAAACTTTCCGTATATGTCTCGTAAATTAAATTTCGTGTATTGTGTGATTGTTAATTATTTCATTTTGTATATATTTGTTAATAGTGATGTGGATATTATGTGGCTAGGCTATGGCTGGGCTATTGCTGGGCTATTTGTTTGTTTTGATGATGTGGCAGGAGGATTTTTAGTGCTGATGATGTGGCAGTGGCTAGGCTATGGCTGGGCTATTGCTGAGCTATTCCTATTGTGGATGGTCTTATGAACTTTAGTTTGATCATAAAATATATATAGGGATGTTTTTTGGTTCATTCTCAAAAACTTCAAATTAATTAATTTAAATTGGAGACAGTAATATATTTATTTTAATTTATATATTCACAAATCTAATAGACTTGCACCCAATAATATATATAGACAGAACACACACATTTCACTTTTTTGTGAATTGCATAAATTTGGATAAAGAGTGGAGCAAGTGACATAAAATAAAAGCAAAATTTCACCATCACAAAAAGATAAAAGTTGAAAGTCCAACAACGTTGTACAGTTAAAATTGATGATAACCTAGTAGTGCATGTGGCCCAAACACATCTTTTTAAGAAGGTGGAGCCCAAAACACTAATACAAAGTCTCAGTTTGAGCCCAATTCTAGTATTGATGGATTGCAATTTATATTCCATTTTTGTTGCTAAATTAAATTTTCACCATTGTTATTTCCATTTCTATACCATAAAGATTAGATTAGTGTTGCATCGGAATCTCTGGTGTAACCTGGGATTGGACCGGCAGATAATGGTTTGGAACCGGTTTTGCGGTTAGGTTATCCGATCACAATTTTAAAAATCTTATAGTTTTATAATATAACCAAAAATCTAATTAATGCTTTAAATCCTTGGGGCATCTGTCTCACCTAGGGATGTCAATTTAGCCCGCAACCCGTGGGCTGACCC
>NW_024598919.1:0-23354 GCF_004379255.2 Salvia splendens | reverse complement strand
TTTAATGTTTATGATGACAAAAAATTTGAGGTTACTATGCAAAGTGGTTTGAACGTATCTGTCAAAAGAGTAGGTCGAATGACCGTTCAACGATCTATCATTCGATAATGTTTGGAGGAAAAGTTGAATTATCACGTTATTTACTCAACTTGGGACACAAAGTTAACATTTGCTCAGATATATGAACTGATTGTTTTAATAGACATTCATACATGGGCACTTTGTGGACAATAGTTGGACTTTGAACAAGCGTTTGATTGGTTTTAGACAATTTGAGACACCACACACTGCACCCGAAATTACTTATTTAATTATTCAAGTTTTGAATGAATTTCAATTATGCAATAAGATATTTTCTGTTGGTTTTGATAATGCAACTGCTAACACTGGAAGTATTAATGACTTGATTGCGGCTTGTGCTCCGGTTATTGGTGGTAAGTATTTTCATCAAAGATGCATATGTCATATTTTGAATTTATGTGTACAAAATGCGCTTGAATTATGTCAAAAGCATGTTAGTCCTATTAGAACTGCAGTTAGATTAATCCATCAAAAGCCGCCTATTGGCAAAGCTTGGATGAAGTATTGCCATCAAAAGAAGGTAAGATATACGAATTTTACCATGGATGTGTCTCATAGATATAATTCAACATATGATTGTCTGAATTCTACTTTGACGCATAAAGATTCTTTGTGTGATTTTTTTAGAACCTATCCCGTTTCTGATTTATATATGTCGCATAGTTGTTGGGATCATAGCGTGAGTTTATTTAAATTGTTCAAATATTTCAAAAATACGACTGTTGAATTATCGGGTGTTTATTATTGCACTGTTGTTTGTGTTTTAGAGCATTGCATGTATATATCACTTGGTTTTAAAACTGTGATGAAAAATGTTTCATCTTCTCCTAAATTGATGTGTGTTTTATATTATATGATTGAAAAATGGCTTAAGTATTTCAGTGAGATTCCAACGGTGTTTTTTATTGCAAAGGTCTTGGATCCAAAATGGAAATTAGCCGGTACCTCTAGGATTTTAGATTTTTATTATAACAATTTGAGTTCTATTGATCTTGGTCCACTTCAAGCATTGCAAGCGGATACCAATTACCAATGGGGAGTAAACCTAACCGAAACATTTCAAATAAACCTCCCGAACCGGTCAATTGTCCAACCACCTTCGAGTTTAACTTGCGCCTCTCTACACCGAATATGAAACCAAGTATAACAGTACCCCACCAAATCAGAAGACCTACCCCTCCTCAACAACATAATTTTGGCTTCGCATTTCAAACTGATTATGATGACCCCGACGCGCAATCCCAATTAGCCGACCTATACAGCTACAACACCGGCGAAAGGTCGACCTCAGGTATAATAAGTGAGTTAGATTTATATTTCGATTCACTCTTTTCCTTTGGTGATGAAGGTCCTACTTCTCCCTCCCAAATCGACGTCCTCGATTGGTGGGGAACACACGAGAAAGATTTTCCCATACTTGCGTCAATGGCCAAGGAGATTTTTTCAGTTCCGGCTTCCACTGTCGCCGTCGAGTCCGCTTTCAGTGTTGGATCACGTGTGTTGGATGAATCAAGAAGTAAGCTCTCCGTGAAAAATATGGAAGCCGTGATGTTACTTGATGATTGGGCCAAAGCTGACGTCAGAGAACAAGAAAATGATTGGGATGATCGTCAGGAGGAATCACAAGAAGAATTCACCGGGGATGAATCGTAAGCCAACCGTCAACCGCCGGCCAAGTAAGCCAAATAAGTAAGAAGAGAGTAACTAACTGGGCTTTGATTCCCTAATGCAAATGAGCATTGGGGATACGTAGGCACCTCAACTTAAATTTTAAATTTAAGTTGAGCTCAAGCCCTTTTTCATTTATTTCTTTTTTTTTCCATTTGTTTCTACTTTAAAAATATGCAAATACAATTAAATGTATTTGTATAGTCGGTTAAGTAGATTTCTTTATAAGGCTAAATCGAGAAACTTTTGACAATTCTACTATAATTGTTGATTGTTAGACTAAACTCAACATTTAAGGTTGAATTGCCATAGTGTCCCTCAATTTAGTTATGTAAAAACATCTCCTTCGCCGATTAGAGTATATATATACTTATAAATATATTATTCAGAACTTCAAGTCTTTTTTGTAATTTGTAATTAGCTTCGTTGTAGACTAGTAGTTTCGTTTATTTAAATTTTTTGTTTAAAACTTCAAGTTTTTTATGATTTGTAATTATTGTAACTTGTAATCTCAATAAAATTGCAATTTTCATCGTGACTTTTGAATTTTATTTACGCACATTTCATAGATAAATAAATAAGAAAATTTTTAAAAAAATTACAAACCGTCGAACCGTCCAGGAACCGGTGGTTTTGAACCGCCCCATGAACCGGCGATTTTTTGAACCGGAACCGGAACTGTCGGAACCCTTGGCGGGCCGGTTCCGGTTCATGAAAATGTTGAACCGTGAACCGCGGGTCCGAACCGGAACCGGCAGTTTTTGAACCGTGTGCATACCTAACTTAAGGTCGAGAAATCTTCAGTTTGAATTCACAAATACTACTCCTACTATATTTACTTAGAATATAAACGTGGCATACACTTAAAGGGCCGCGTCATCAAGAGGAGTGCCCCTCTAATTCTTTAAGCGCAACACTTAACTATTTAGAGAAACTAAAATACTCCTACTATATTTTTGAAGGACAGTGATAAATGAACATAAATCTACATAATTGGACATTTAAGTATTTAATGGTATAAAATATCACCATAAATATTATTAATTTAAAGTAAATTAATACTACTCCCTCCGTTCCATAGTAGTAGAGTTATTTTGTCATTTTGGTACGTTCCATAGTAGTGGAGTCATTTCCCTTTTAATAAAAGTCAACACATTTCTTCTCACTTGCTTTTCCCTCCCTCTTATTTCTCCTCTCTACTTTTTTCTCTCTCATACTTTATTAGTACTTATCTTTTTATTTAATACTCCACATTAATTACACACTTTTTTTCTTAATCTCCATGCAGTAAAGAACTACTCACACTGCTATGGAACGGAAGGAGTATTATATATTAATCCTTCTATAATTATTTAATAAAAATTAATTTTTTTTTAAATTGAATTAATAAATTTAAGAAAATATTCACTTTTTGTTAGATAATTGATACTACGATTACATAATTATTTTCAAATCAAACTTAAAATCACATGTGAATTTGTCATAAAATTTTTATTCATCTATTTTTCATTATTATAAAATAATATAGTCCTATTCTGCTATAAGTAAGAGTACAAGTCATTTATATTTGGTACGCGATTTAAAAATATGATGTTTAGAGGATTATATGGAGATGGAATAGAGTAAGATGGATAATAAAGTAGAAAGGTTGCACCATCGAGAGCACAACTACATGTTTGGTTCGTTATGCAGGGGTGACTCATGACAAAGGACATGCTACTCAGATTTGGCTCTTCTGAATTGAAGATGATCGATGCACTTTTTGCAAGGAGGAGCCGGAGACCTTAGAACACATTTTCTTCAGCTGCAGAGTCTCTAGTAGCCTATGGTACTACTGCTGCAATAGGTGGAATCCTTTTGCTTACCCAAAGAACCATTAGCATGCTTCCTCTCTTGGTTGGGAACTCCTTTCCGCAAGTTTGACAGAAAGTTGTGGATCTCTTTGTTTTACGTAATATCATGGTCGATTTGGTTTATTCGGAATAAAATAATATTTCAAGGTTTTGAACCAAATTGGGACTTCGAGAAGAAAATGTTAATCTTGCGTAGGGGTGGCACGGTACGGTATACCGCACCGAAAATGTCATACCGCATACCGTACCGCAAATTGC
This sequence comes from Salvia splendens, assembly GCF_004379255.2. NCBI lineage: Eukaryota > Viridiplantae > Streptophyta > Magnoliopsida > Lamiales > Lamiaceae > Salvia > Salvia splendens. Next base: position 19,494 of record NW_024598919.1, on the reverse strand, counting down.
GGCATGAGAAAATGTCATACCTATACCTTACCGAATTTTTCGGTATACCGCATTGCGGTATACCGAAAATTCGGTATGTCAATATTTGAAAACCTTTACCTTACCGACATTGCGGTATACCGTACCGTGTTGCGGTATACCGCAAATCATACTTATTTGATTTATAAATAATAAATATATAAATATTATAATATTAAATAATAAATATATTAAATATATATAATTATTAACGGTATATACCGCAAAATTACGGTATATACCGCAATTTTGCGGTATATACCGTAATTGCGGTATAATGCGGTATGATGCGGTATACCGCGGTATATGCAAAATTCATACCTTTGCCGTACCTTAATCTAACGGTAAGGTATCATACCGTACCGAAAAATGCAGTATACCGAAAATACGGTATTTTTGGTATTTTTTCGGTACGGTAAGTGCGATATTTCGGTATTTCGGTATATTTTGCCAGCCCTAATCTTGCGCCTTCACTCGTGGATTAGGAGTTGGTGCCCAAGGTTTGCACTCTCACTCACCTCATCAACAGAAAATTTGAGAAATATCAGAGGTTGAAACGGTGATTAAAAGTAGTACGTTTGTTGCTTGGTGAAGCTCGGGGTTTGACTTTTCTATCTCTTCTTCTCTCTTTGGCTGCGTCTTTGGGGTGTTATTGCTTGGTTGCTTTGGTTCTTGTTTGTGGTTTGTAGGCCTTCTTGTGTTAGTTGTTACTCTGTTGTTTTTGCTTGCTTTTGAATCTCCTGTGTACATTGGACCTCTGCTCGCTTTTTACGGTTTTGAGTTTTTCTCAATGCATCAAAAAAAGTAATATATGGAGATAGAATAAAGTAAAAAGAGTAATTATATCACATTTTGCTCAAAAATAAAAATGACTCATTTTAGTCGGGGACTTCCCAAGAAAAATACGAGTCATTTATAGTGAGACGGGCGGTGTACTTAATAATAAATTAATTTATATAAATTTAATTTCAAATATACGAGGACGGTTTCACTGAAAACTTTTTTTAAATTGAGAACTTTGAGAACTGAAAATCATATACTAGTATAACTTCTCTAATACATTGATATCTGTTAGCATAAAAAAACATATCATTTCTTGATATTGAATCAGAAATTGATATTGCATCAGGAACTAATATTCATAAATCAGTAAAATGATATTGAGTTAGAAATTGATATATTTGCAAACTGTTATAATTCTATGTTCTAACTATAAGAAAAATTCTGATATGACATTCCTAACTAAGTTCGATAACAATTTAATAGTATTAGTTCTTAATTACTACCACCGTCCACCAATAAGTGTCTCATTTTTTTTTATTTTCGTCCGTACAACAATAAATGTTCCAATGTTATTTCACTACTTTTGACAATGGACCTCACATTCCACCAACTTTATTTCACTCACATTTCAATATAAAACTAATTTTTCTACCAACTTTATTTGTTAAGTTTGTTAAGTTTGAAGTTCTTAGAGCATCCACAACCCCGACCCGGATTGAGGCCCCAAGTCCCCTGCACGTCTTCATTCCCCTAAATTTTTGGTCAGACCACAACTCCTCTAACCCCGCAGGCCCCAATTCGCAACTACAATATATTTTACTCGTAAAATAGAAAATATTGAACAATTAAAACACGGAAAATTGATTGTTCAGTCAAAAATAAAAAATTACAAACACTAGAAATTAAAAATTACAAATCCTAGAAATAAAAATTACAAGTCCTATAAATTAAAATATAAAGTCCTAAATAGTAATTCACATAAAAATGTCCGACAAATTGCATATAAATAGGCAAAATTTTGAAAAAAAAAATTGAGTTCGGGTTTCGGGTCCGGCCCGAACACCCCATAACCCTGGGCTGGACCACAATCAGGCCGGCCCGGGAGCCTCCAACGTCGGGACGTCCGCAACCAAGCGCGGCTCAGGACGCGTCTCGCCTTCCTCCAATGCGCCAGGCTGCAGTTCAGCCCGTGGCGTTGTAGATGCTCTTAAAAAAATCTAATTTTTTAACGTATCGTGATATTAAGCGTCAATAACCCATCTTTTATTTATATTAGTAATGAAAGAAACAATGACCTCTTCTAAAAACAATATTTGACCAATCAAGAAACATAATAGAAATCCACCTTTTAAATGTCAATATATATTCTATTTAAAACAAAATATTCCATTATTGGTAAATATTTAGGTGTACATTGTAAACATATTATGACGAAAATGAGTAGTAAAATAAATAAATAAATAATTACTGTACTTTTTTATATAATAAAAGCCCGCCCCAAATACTTGAGCAACCTCTAAATTCGGTCTGATCTCAAATTATTGAATGTATGTATCTATCATACCATTATAATGTGCATTTATGTTGATTAATTATAGCCATAAACATAGGGTAAGGTCTATAGAAGAAAACAAAGAAAAATCCATAGGAGTATGATTATATACACACAACGAAACCGACCTCACCTTCAAATATCCATGTGTTATACTATATATAATTATGTATAGCTAGCGACCAAGAAACACATATTCATTGGCGGACTCTATTAATTTCTGATTTATTTCGGAAAGCAACACCACCAGACTTATCAATTTTAATCCTGTTTTGACGATATTGTGGGGGCTCATCCTCATCTTTTTATTTTTATTTTCCATTATCATAAATCGGATATAAAAATTAACGATTAATTATATCCAAACATTTTAAATGCATTGCATATGGGATTCCATTACCAATTAATTAAAGCTTGATTTAAGCCGGCGTTTTGAATCTTGGTCACTTAGTAATTAACGCTAACATGAGTATACCATAGTGGAAATCCTATGTGTATGTCTCATCAATTATATTTTGACAAATAGGTATATAAATGGACCCCACCTCCAGCAAGAAGCACAGGCACATTGCAAGATGGAAATTTGGCATGTCCATATATATACAGCCATACACACATTTATGTAACGGCTCAAATTGGATTTCATATTGGAATTTTGCGTCTCATATGTATAATTTATAAAACCACATTTTAAAATAGAGTTTCAAATGACTTTTAAGTTTAAACTATTATTTATTTCTTTTAAGAAAACATTTTATATACTAACTATTGAGTAGTATTTTTTATGATTAAACTTTATAATTGGTGATCAGTTTGAGTATGTGAAACAGTTTTATTTATTTTATTTTTTTTAATTCATATTAATTGTGACAATCATCTACTGTATTTTGTTTCTAGAGTTTTTTCATGGTATATTGACAAAGATTTAATATAATAAAATCATTTTTGGATCATGTTATTAATATAAACTATCTTTATATTTTTAAATAGAATATAAATACTATCATTCATATAGATTTATTGTGTTCAATGCTAGCAAAAATGCAAAAACAGTTTATTAAATATTATGTGAAATACTAATAAAAAATATAACTAAGCAATCCCTTGTAAAAAGGTGATGATTCTTGCGTGTATAATTTATACTTCACAATAGCAGCTGTATATAGGGGGTGTTCGGTTGGCAAGATTAAATCTCATGATTAAATATGTATCATGTTTGGTTCATAAGATTGAACCCTTCAACTTAATCCTAGATGAATAGTCTCATGATAATTAGTCATAGCCTCCCCCCTCCAACTAAAATAATCCCACAACTTAATTCTAGATGGATAGTCTCATGATATTAGTCATGGCAACCGAACGCCACCATACTGTACATATGCATTATGTATGAATATGCGAAATTTCCATCTTTATGTGTGCCTACGTGTGCTTCTTGATGGAAGTGGAGCCCATATATTTATCTATTTGTTAAAATATAATTGGTGGGATATACACGTAGGATTTTCATTGTGGTATACTTGGACCACTGAATTTTTTCTGCCATTTGGTAGCTATGTTACAGATAGATAATAGGACCTATTTGGGTTTAGCTGTGTGTTTGGTAGCTATGTTACAAATCTGCATGATCTGTATTTTGTATTCAGCCCAGACAAAGCCCACTTAAAAGTCTATGTTTCAAGCAACAATATAACTACTCATTTGCCTAAATTACATGTTGTGACAGAATAGGGCAATTGTGTAATCGACAAACGAAAGAACGTAAAGAGACACAGAATTTACGTGGTTCGTCAATTGGCTACATCCACAGGCAGAAACGGAGAACAAATTTTATTCCGAGTGTTTTCAGATTATGGCTATAGATTTCATATTGGATCTAAGATCACAGAATTATGTGCTCTACTCCCATATAAATAGGCACACATGGGATCCTATCCTAATTCGTAAACATAATTCTATCCCAATTAGGAAACATGATCTGGACAGATTCAAGGTATACTAACAAATCTCCACCTTAACTTGAATTCTCCCTTGCAGATGCATCATTACAATGCCAGACGAACAAACTTCTTCATTCTTGCTCAAATTCGCCCTAGTCCGAAAATCAGACTTCTCCCTTCTTGCCTCAGATTTGCCCTAGTCCGAAAACCAGACACTCTCAGTGAATTTGTCGACCTTCACGTTCAGAGCAGACATCTTGATCGATTAACACAGAAACCCTAACAGATGCGGAATTCAAAACCCTAGTCCGAAAACCAGGCTCGGATACCAGTTTGTTGTGACAGAATAGGGCAATTGTGTAATTGACAAACGAAAGAACGTAAAGAGACACGGAATTCACGTGGTTCGCCAATTGGCTACATCTACGGGCAGGAACAGAGAACAAATTTTATTCATAGTGTTTTCAAATTATGGCTACAAATTTTAGATTGGATCTAAGATCACAGAATTATGTGCTTTACCCTCATATAAATAGGCACACATGAGATCCTATCCTAATTAGGAAACATGATCTAAACAGATTCAAGGCATGCTAACATTACATATCTAGTCTACTTAGTTAGTTTTAGGAAAATATAATTTTACGCATCAATTTTATATATGCCATATTTACATATACATCATATTTTATACACATGCATACTTATAATTATATGTCAATATACCAAATAATAATTAATTTAATTAATAATGTGCAATAATATAATAAAACATATAATTATTCATATAATTAATGTACAATGAGTAATACTAAGTTATGGTATGCTTGAGTATTTTGAATATACATAAAATATGTAATAAAAATAAATAACAAATATAGTTATGATCATATTTATTTAATTTCTCATTTTTATTATTTTTATATAATAAGAAATGGTATGTTTGGATATTCTTCATATAAATAAAATTATATAATAAAAAATAAAATTAACAAATTTAAGTTATGATCATATTTATTATGTACTCCATTTTTAGCATTTTATACAACAAGAGATGGTATACTTGGGTATTTTTCATCGTTAACAAATTGTCAAAACTATCCAAAATTAAGGCAACATGAGGATAGTTTAATCATTAGCTAAATTAATGAGGATGATTTTGACAACCTAATTTTTATCTTTAGTTGTAACTTGTTGTACCAAACATCTAAACAAAAATAACTCACGATTGTTCTTAGCTTCCAAACACCCAATCAGGATAAATTAACTAATCAAAATTATAATAACTATCACTATTTGTATCATGCATAGTCGAAACATAACGTAGTTACCAAATGATGTCTTGATATATGGAAAACGTAAGAGCATGATGTTGAAATGGAGTTCAATTGATAAGAGATGTTGAAGGTTAAAATATAGTAGTACTTAATTAGTAAAATTTTCAATTCCCCAGCTATATTTTTCTTTTTAAATTTTCATAAATAGACAAATGAATACTGCACATTGCCTACTACTATAATTTAGGTTAAAATATAGTAGTACTTAATTAGTAAAATTTTCAATTCCCCAGCTATATTTTTCTTTTTAAATTTTCATAAATAGACAAATGAATACTGCACATTGCCTACTACTATAATTTTGTCACCATTTAATCTCCGAATTGGAAATGCACCTTTTTATCGTACATTTCATAGCAGTAATAGAGCTCGGTGGGTTTAATCAAATTTTATAATTTATTAGTTTATACAATAAGAAAGAAACATAACGATTAAATTGCAATATAATTAGTAGAAGACGCTTCTATTTCGTTCATTGGGTCAGATGTTAATCTGATAATTGTGAAACTATTATTGAATATGCAAAGAGGCACTCGACCTCTTATTTATGTATTGGTTGTGAAAATGACTAAATGAGGCACATTTCTTTGTATCAGCTCTAGCATATTTAAGTTTTAATTGTTGATTGATAGTAAATTCTAAATATATAGTCTCATTGTAAATTATATCGTGCAAACTATCCAATTCTACACAATTTAAATTACTATGAATCCATTTTTTTTACGAAAAAGAAAAAAAACCTCGTATCTCTTACCTCGTTAATCCTTACCTTCCCATATATTTACATACCTATAATTTCCATAATATACCAATGGACTCAAATATGAGCAAAATTAAGCTCTTTTGAGTTATCCAATCATAATGAACCTAATTAAACTGATTGCCAAATATCTTGCACCTACCTGTCAATTATGTGACTGAATAGCTTGAATATCTAAAATGAGTGTAGAGACTATAAAATTAAATAGCAATTATTAGGGGTCTTCCCAAATGTAGATGGATCATATTTCAATTCATCAGTTGTTGATCAAATAGCAATTGATACACTATATTTTAGAACATCCGCAATAGAAAACACTTCCTATCCTTTTAGCCGCATTTTTTTAATCTGTCCACAACTCTCACAAAATTTCATAATAGTTTGTAAAAATTTTGGCAGTTAATAACTCTTTTACAATATTAGTTACCTATCACTTATGAAAGTTATTGTGTTTATTATAAATTTGAATTTAAAGTTTTACGGTATATATCATTTAGTTTATTTATTTTGGTTACAACTGAACCACTATTAGACTGAGTCGATATCCATTTAATTGGACATTAAATCACAGTATTTTAATTGGACCATTAGAAGTTCATTCAGCTCCCATTTTTGAAAAAAAAGGTTCTGATAACTGATGTTTATTTTTATTTCTATCGATTCTTATTTAATAAATACACCTTTGATAAGTGGTAAGTCACTTGAAAAAAGAATTTATAACTTTAATTTAAACATTGAATATTCGCTCACACTCATTACTCCATCAACTTACCTTAGAAACTAGTTAGGGACTGAAAATAGATGACACAAGATTATGGAGTAACTTGTTTTTCATATTTCATCGTAATTTCGAAAAAAGTTTGCTACAACATTTTAGTCACTAGTGTTATCACCCGTGCTATGCAGGGGATATAAAATTTTTAAATAGTGAAAATAAATTCTAAGATAAATAGATTAAAATATATATAAAAAAAAAGATAAAGAGAATATAATTATGTTTATCACTCGTGCACGAGTTTTAATACAAAATTGATAAATTAAAAGAAAGATAGAAAGAAAAGTGCGTTATTGAAAAATGGATCTCATCTCATTAGAGAGAAAAAACAATTTCTGAAAAAAATTCTATATTTTAAGGCCAGACCAAAAATGAGAGAATTTTTATTTTAAAAGGGTAAAGGGAGTATTAAAAATGATGTCAATCTCTTCATCTATTCCCTCCGTCCCATAAAAATATGTGCACTTTCCATTTTCATCCGTCCCACATAAATATATGCATCCATTTTTAGAAAGTTATATCAATTTAATAATGTAAATCTCACTATCCACTACCACTATTTTAATTATAATTTTCATCATCTCTTACTTTATTAATTTTATCTTAATCAGACCTCACAATAAATTGTGTCTTCAAACCAAATTAGTTGATTGATTTCATTGAGACTGTTCGAAATAGAATGAATAATCAAGATCACTAAATTGCCCCAATATTTAATTATTATTTGATAACAGTATTCTCTACGTCTTATTAAATTAAGAACATTTGTATTTTGAGACGTCCAATAAAAATATTTATTTTTATTTTTATTAATTTTTTTCTTTAATAAGTTGAGCCTTATTCTTCGCTAACAATACTATAATTATTTTTTCTTTCTATTTACCAATTGTGGATTAATTTCCATGCCGTCCAAATGCACATATTTTTGTGGGACGAATTGAGTACTATATACTCACACTGTCCACCATTTATTAAACCATATTGCTACTTTGGGTTGTCCACGATTTATAAGACCATTTATTTTATCCCTCTTTTTATATGTAGACTCAACATTCAACTAACTCTTTACACTCATACTCGTTCCGTCCTAATTAAGTTGAGACAAAACTTTTGGGCACGAAAATTAAGAAATTGTGTTGAAATGTAAGAGAGATGAATAAGTGAGAAATATAAAGTGGTGGAATAAAGTAAGAGTGATTGGATGTTTTGTTTTTTTGATAAAGAAAAGGAAATGACTCAACTTAGTTGAGACATCCCAAAGAGGAATACGACTCAACTTATTTTGGATGGAGGGAGTAATTCATTGTAAAACTAATATTAAAAATAGGTCACACATTCCACTCACTTTTTCACTTCACTTTTATTTACAAAGTCAAATATTTTATTAAAATCTGTGTTGAATGAAAAGAGTTTTTTACATGGTGGACGGAGTGAGTAATATTTATTGTGCACATATAAAATCATGTCTCATAGTTGGATTGAGAATTTAAAATGTCCGTTTCTATTGTTAGCTGCTTTTTAATTAATAATATGATCATATAAAAGAAATTATTCTACATTAGGGTTTATTAAGCTCATTTCAATAAGTTTTACTTTACTTATTTCACTTTATTTTTATTTTCAATTTAAATTATATATCTGCATTTACTGGTCTGGCATCAATGTTACAGCATTTAGAATATTCGAAAATTAATTGTTATACAATATAACATCTTAATCTATGAACTAAGCAAGTTTAGACATGCAGTTATTTAGTTAGGTCTGAAGATATTCCCAACTTATATTTTCATTCACATTTCACCATGTCTCATGTGTTTAATAGTAGTACTTCATAAACTATTGAATGACTTAGGAATTCATAAAAAAGAGTAGGAGTATTTTATTAGTTTAGTTTAGACTTGGTTAACAGCGCCTTCAATATAATAGGGGTGTTCGGTTGGCAAGATTAAATCTCATGATTACATATGTATCATGTTTGGTTCATAAGATTGAACCCTTCAACTTAATCCTAGATGGATAGGCTCATGATAATTAGTCATAGCCTCCCCCTCCAACTAAAATAATCCCACAACTTAATCCTAGATGGATAGTCTCATGATATTAGTCATGGCAACCGAACGCCACCTATGTTGCATAAAACCGAATATAACGGAAGGATCATATAAAAATGGGCAAAGCTAGGGTTGGATAGAATCTAGCGAACCGACGCCCCAAAAGACGATCAGCCATTGCACCGTGGAGCCACTACGCCGCCGGCCAAATTCCGCCTCCATTGATGTATATCTCTCAAGAAATCCTCAATTGATTTATATCTCCCGTCATGCTTCTTAACCTAATACTACAACAAATCTGCAAGTAAGTACGTCAAATTCACCCGCTTGTCCAAATTTCTAACATTTTGTACCATTTTGCAAATAATAAAAAATAAAGATAGATCTACATAATAAATGTTTTTCATTACTTTCATACACAAATTTATTCTTACGCTGTGATGGACGATTGATTGAATTTCAAATGATTTTGTTATAAAAAATATTTTTAATTATATTTGGGTTAATGTTTAACATACCATTTGCAGGCTCATGATGATGACTATGTTTCTAACTGCAATCTTATACTTCTAGTCTTCTTCTTGTATTCTCATCATCTTCTTCTTCTTTACAGATTTCTGCAAAAGGTTATGAAGATGTGTAAAAGATTTGTTGGGACAGAAGACAATTTGATAGACATCAAAATCGGTTCACAAAAATTACTCTACCAATTAATGGTATTTGTAGAGTTTTGAAACTAATCTGATAAGCCACTATATATATCTATGCACTGCAATATTCATCAATGGTTATTAATTGCCAAATTTTTTAGAACAGCAGCCAATCACGCAAACACATTTTTTGTTAAACAATAAAACCATGAATCTTCCGGTATTTTACATTGCTCAAGAATTGGGCAACTTTGACTCTGCTCAAGTTTTTTACTTTTCAGCGTCTTTTCTACAAGACGTTTCAATCTATCAACATGTTTAAAGTTTTTTTTTGTCATACTATAAACTTAAGGATAAAATGTGTATCTCGATTGTTTTTAATATTTTTAACATAAGATTTGAATTTTTTTATAGACCTAATCTTAGAAATTATTACTCTAATATTTTAGATTTGAATTCAGATTGTAGTATTAGACAATTAATTGTATAAAAGTAATGGGTTTCAGATATTAGAGCATCCACAACCGTGCTCTTACCAGCGAGCACAGTTGTGTGCCCGACCCCACTTTTTCTGCCTGCTCTCTGGCAAGAGCACAACACCCACAGCTATGCTCTTCCGCAAGGACGAGCACAATTCAATTTAAAATTCAATTAAACAAAAACATTTCCATAATATTAAAATTCATTAAAAAACCACAATAAATATTACAAATTACAATTAAAATAAAAAAGACATAATAAAAATCCTAAAAATTAAAAATTACATAATTAAACTCCTAAAATTTAAAAATTACATAATTAAACTCCTAAAAATTAAAAATTACATAATTAAACTCCTAAAAATTAAAGATTGTGAACCGAACCATTCGGGGTTCCAACAGTGGGAGGGCAGGGGGTCATCGCCTTGGCCGGACATTGTTATGATGTAGGAGTGGAAGAAAGATTGAGAATGGATATGAGAGAATGAAGATGAGAATGGATATGGGAGAATGAAGATGAGAATGAATATAGGAGAATGAAGATGAGATTTGTATAGTTTGGTGTGAATTTTTTGGTGTGAAAGTAAGGTATTTATAGATGAAAAATGTGTATTTTTGGGGGAAAAATAAAAAAAATTAAAAAGTGGAAAAAACGGTAAAAAATGGATAAATTTTTTTGGGAAGTGAAAAAAAATTTTTTTTTTTTTTAATCGGTTTTTTTAATTAAAAATTGATTTTTAATAAAAAAAAATTCAAAGATATCAGCTATGCTGTTGCCCAATCGCTGCTCGCCACGTCGCCTACTCGTTGGCACGGACGTGCTCGATGCAGCGAGCAGCACCGTGCCAGCGGCGCTAGCGCAGCGCCGGCGGACCTCGTTCTTGCCAGCGGCACGGACGAACGGACGTCGTCCGTCCACAATTGTGCATGCTCTTAAGTTAATGCCTGGTTTCAAAATTTAAAATAGTTAAATTAATACAGGAATACAGTCCTTATGCCAGCTTTTCAGATGTTAACTTTTTAGCAGCAGCGGATCCTTTGCTGTGGGGTTAAAACCACATCACCCTATGTTGTGCTACAAAATGATGAAGTTTTCTAAGAGCATCAGCAATGACACCCGTCCCAGCGGAATTTCGACCGACGTACCAGAAGTTCGCACGGGACGTCCGTCGTTGTGCAAAGGAGGCACGGATACGGACATCCGCTGCGGACACCGGAGTTCCGCGGATATCCGTCGCGACATCCATGTGGACGTCCACCATTGCGTTGACTCTCACGGACGTCCGCGCGGACGTCCCGATTATTGCATTATTTTTTTATTGTGGGAAGTCCGTCGGGATGTCCCTGGAGATGTCCGCCACTGTGCAGTGGGATATCCGTATGACGTGGCATTCGCAGTGGAATGTGCGTATGACGTGGCAGAAGGTGTTTTTGAATGTCCACGGGGATGTCCGCCGAGACATCCGCAACACTGCTAATGCTCTAATGAAACCAGCCGCAGCAAAACTTAATATTCATTTAATATTCAATCATCCCACCACTATCCCTCACCCGGCCACCCCCCACGATCATGATTTCTTTGTTATACAGTAGTATTTTGTTTTTTCTAATTTTTTATTTATAAGCCATTTTGATATTTAAATTAGATTTTGTTATTAAAAATATAAAAGATGTTCCATAAAAAATATTAAAAGAAAAAAAAGTGTATGTTGTGGTTTAACAACACCAGCAAATTTTAATATTCATTTAATATTCAATCATCCCACTACCCCCACCCGGCCACCCCCTAACCCATACCCGGGATACCCACGTTTTCTTATAAACATTGTCATTTGGATGTATATTCATTTCATCTCTCACAAAGTTGACAAACAATTCTTTTAATCTCCACTTAACTTTATTCTTTTAATCATTTGGTAGGAAACTTGGCATCAACTATTTCTATTAATTCATTTATTTTTTTTAGGTAACAAATTGTATTGAATTCTTTTCATATTTTTATTTTTAATTATATTTCTTATTGAATTCATTCACATTAATTTAATTTTTGTTACATTAAAAATGCCATTGAATCCTTTGTAATCATTTTCTTAATATTTCGTATTCATTAATTATTTTTATAAATTTACTATACTATGCTTGAGTTTCAATAACATACATTCGATTTAAAAGTAAGTAAACTTTTTGGCTAGACATTTTAATTTTTTCATTTTGATAATTAAATTTAAAGTGTTTTTTTATTAAATAAACAAATAAAAATATACCATAAAAAATAATAAAAGTATTAAGGAAAAGAAGTACATTTCTGTTAAACCACAACATACACTTTTTTTTCTTTTAATATTTTTTATGGAACATCTTTTATATTTTTAATAAAAAAATCTAATTTAAATATCAAAATAACTTATAAATAAAAAAATTAGAAAAAACAAAATACTACGGTATAACAAAGAAATCATGATACAGTATTAAAGAATTATGTATAATTAAAGAATTATGTATAATTAAAGAATTATGTATATATTCAAACAAAATATAAATGGATTAAAAGATGACGTGGGGTATGGGTAGGTAGGGGGCCGGGCCGGGCCGATGGGTGGGGGGTGTCCACTATAGGAGCACAACCGCCTCCCACCGTCGCCCCCCTTCTCGCACAGCCGTTTCATAGCCGCGGCTCACCGTTTCCACGCAATAGGGCGCTGCGGCCCTCGCCCCACCCCTTCTTCCTCAGCCGTGTCCTCGGCGACTCGGCACCGAACTCCCTTCCGCCCTCGATTTTTTGTCCACTTCGGGGCGGACGCCCCGCCCACTATAGACAAGCGCGGCTTAGCCGCTTTCGGGGGCGGCGTACCGCCCCCTATAGTGGACACTTAATTGGATGATTGAATATTAAATGAATATTAAATTTTTCTGTTGCCGTTTCATTAGGAAACTTCTGTGTTTTGTGGCACAGCATGGGTTGCGGTGATTTTAACCACCGCAGAGGATCCTTCCCCTATTATATAGCACCAGTGCACCACACATCCTGTCATAAGCATTAAAGATTAAACTATGTCCTGATAATTGTTAATATATGAATGAAACTTTTTACAATATGCACGTCAAGACATTTCATTAAACCGAGCAAAAATTGACATGCCAAAACTGTAGCTATATATATATATATATATATATATATATATATAGGGAGATGATCAAAATAAGTATGTGTTTAAATCCAGAAATGCAGACCAAATCTCAGCCCTAGGATTAGATGATCTAATGGTCAATAATTAACCAAAAACACGGAAGGTCATAATTAAGCAATTTTAGGTCATATTATAATATTTGGGTTTAATGTCATGCTAAGATCGTTTTAGGTCATGCTTTGTTAGCATGACCTAAAAATTACCTAATTATGACCTAAAAGTGACCTAATTATGATATTGTTCTGCGTTTCTGTATTTAAATCTAGTTTTGCATAGATCAAAACCCTATATATATATATATATATATATATATAGGGTTTTGATCCATGCAAAACCATTCTTAATACAAAAATGCAGAACCAAGCATACAAAAGTCATTTTTAGGTCATTGTAAGCTTATTTTTACGTCATTATAGTAAGGATGACATGAAATGATCTTAACATGACCTCAAACCCAAAGTTTATAATATGACCTAAAACTGCTTTACAATGACCCTCCGTGTTTTTGTTTAATTATTGACCATTGGATTGTCAAATCTCATGGTCAGGATTTGGTCTGGATTTTGTATTGAGATCAAGTTTTGTATCGATCATTTTCCTATATATATATATATATGTGGTTGTGATCAATTGAGATTTTTTAGCCTAATTGAGAATTGAGATGCATTATTAGCCACTCATTTTTATTAAATGAGTGGTCCCGAATTTACCACATGGAAATATTTTTATATTAATTAATTGTGAAAGGGCAGAATGGTAATTTCATCATACATTTTATTTAATAAATATTTTTTTATTTTTTTTAAAAAAATTAAATTTTTTTTTCGATTTTTTATTTTTTTATTATTTTTATTTTTTTGTCAACTACATATACAATTCATGTCAACTACACACATATAATGTCAACTACATATACAATTCATGTCAACTGCACATATATAATGTCAACTACATATATGATTCATATCACCTATACACATATAATGTCAACTATAAGCTGTTGACATTTGATGTGCAGGGCTATTGACATTTGATGTGCAGGGCTATTGACATTTGATGTGCAGGCTACACATCGTAGTTGACATCGCGTGAAAATTAAAAAAATTAAAAAAAAATTAAAATTTTTTTAAAAAAATAAAAAAATAATTTTTTTTAGTTGTTGACATTTTAATACGAGTTGTTGACATTTGATATTCTGGATATTGAAATGAAATGACAATAATACCCTTAGTTGATATAATCTACTTGTAGTTGACATTTCAAAATGAGTGGCTGAAAATGCATCTCAATTCTCAATTAAGTTAAAAAATCTCAACCTAACAAGACCTTATATATATATATATATATATATATATATATATATATATATATATATATATATATATATATATAGATTTGGGAAATTAATGGTAATACAATACTTATTGTGTTAGGCATGAAATATAAATAACGAGATTTAATAGCCACCAAACAATATCATAAACAAACTATCAATAATTTATAAAAATTGTTTATCTATTTCGAGTTTTTATGGAGTGTGGCGGCCCCCACACTCCGGCCCGACATCATGCGAGGGAGTTAAATCAGGATACGCAGTAGCCCGTTAAGGGGGGGCTTAACCCACTGGCTGCCAAAAGCCCATCTCCCAAAGCCTCACACTTGTGCCTGAAAGATGGAAGCAACTACACGACTGTAGTGGGATTCGAACCCAGGCTCATTGCAGCAAGATCTGCCTTCCGTTGCCAACTACGTTGCCCCTGCGGGCATCTCTCTTATTTTATTATTTATTTTCCTCTCTATTACTTTATTTATCATCCACTTAATACATTATTCTTAGTTTTTGTGAAAAAAAAGAAGAAAAGTTTCTCTATTAACAAGAAACCGAGAAGTATATTTGCTTAGTAGAAAATTCTGCCTGGTATACTTCCTGACCAAATGAGGAATTATACACTTGGGCATAGTAAATTTGACAAAAACCATATAATTATAAATTATGCCATCTTCTCTTCACCATTGGTCAATGTTTCGCCCGAAGTCCATTGATGGTGGATAGAGTTGTTATATCGGATCCATTGGCCCAGCCCGATCCAAACCCACCTTGGGCCCAGCCCAACCTAATTTGAACTCACTCGTTTAGGAAATGGATTGGACTGGACGACTATATTGTCAAAAAACTACTACTATTACTTTTTTTTCATGCTTGTATTGTAAATATAGCTCATATATATTTGTTGGATATTAAAATTACATGAAATATGAAATTATTATTTATTGAACAAATATGTATATTTAAGTTTATTTTATTGCAATGATTCTGTGTAAATACAAATATAAAGAAGACTTTTGACAAATACCATACATTAATATAAAATTTTAAATAAATATAATTCAAATTATGTTAAAACTAGATGATCCTATGTTGTGCATCACTCCTCCTGCAAAAAAATACTCCCTCCGTCCCACCACAAGTGATCAACTTTCTATTTTGAGTTGTCCCACCACAAGTGATCAATTTCCTTTTTTAGCTAAAACCAAAACTTCACCCATCTCTTACTAGAGGATCTTGTGTTGAAAGCATGTACATCACTCCTTGTTGTGCAAAAAAAAAAATACATATATCTGTTTCATCTGTCCCATAAAAATATGTACACTTTCCATTTTCGTTCGTCCTATAAAAATATGTGCACTCCATTTTTGGAAAGTTATATCAATATAATAATATAGGTCCCTGATAAGGCTCATTTCATGTATTGGTTATGGGGTTAAATTCTGTAAATTCAGTGAACTAATAAGTGTTGTAAGTTCAGGTGCGTGTAAAATCTGTCGAACCCAGGAAGCGCATACAAATTACCAGGGCAGAGGAAAAGGAGGAAAATGAAGTGAAAAACGCCAGCAATTTACCAGACCGAGGAAATAAAAAGAAACGCTGGCAGAATACAAAAAATGGAGCAAGGAGCAAGTATAAGGATCAAGGGCAAAAAAGACAAATTATGAAGAATGAGTGCCCTAGGGATCCGTGTCTATATAAAGGGACGACCCCTTTTGAAGATCAGAATCTTTTTATCATTTTTTATCTTTCACTCTTAGTCTCCTTAGTTTCATTTTCTAGTCTTAGCTCACTTCACACACGCACTTGGCACCGATGGGAAATTCTGGGCAGGCTTGGCGATAGTTAGTTTCTGTGGTGTAACACCGTCCTCACGAGGGCCAAGATACAATCTGTTTATTTTATTTTATTTTATTTTATTTTCTGTCGTTTATTCTCGCCGTGAACTTCTTTGCCAAGAGCTTGGCGACTACTTTTGTGTTCTGGATCTTATTTCCATAGCTATGGCAATTTCTATTTTCTGTTTTACTTTGGTTTCTGATGTTGGTGTTGGTTTACTGATTTTTTGGATGCTTTTCGCAATTGACTGTTGAATTGGAGTTGAGATTGGTTGAATCTGGGTGTTGAGGAATTGTTTGAATCGGAGTTGAAGGAGATGGATCTGAATGTGGTTGAGATTGGATCGGTTGGATCTGGAGTAGATCGCGAGTTGGAGTTGTGGATCTGATACGTGGTGATTAGAATCTGCATGATTATGGCTATTTTTACTGTTGCTTTCGATTAATCGACCCAGTAGTTTTAGATCTGATGATTTTCTGTTTAATCGTAATGTTTGACGTCTGATTTGAATTTGCTCTGTTTTGATGCTCTGTTTCGTTCAAGTTCATGCTTATTTGCGGAAGAAGATGAAGATCGTTGGTAGTTAGAGTCCAGATTCGTCGTTTGTTTGCTTTTGCAGCTTTATTTGTCGCAGTAGCTAAATCGGGAATCTGTCCCACTGCTTTTTCATGCTCTTTTGTCTAACCATTTTGGGAAACGTTTTACTTGACCTAGTAGTTTGATAAACCGACTGTAGTCAATTTCAAATTCTCGGATCATGAACATATTTGTGTTTCTTTGTTCTTAGGTCTAGTACTTGAAGTGTTTTAATTCTCTTGACCCAGTAGTTTAAATTTCTCGACCCACTTGTTGCGTGGCAGCAGCCAACCCTTCCCAAAACCCTCCAAATGCTTGTTAACTCATCCGTCCTCGTGGGATCGATCATTTGCTTCTCTATACTAGCCAATAGTGTAGTGAGTTGAGGTTTTGAAGCAGAAAAGTGTGTGTCCAACGACCGAATTCTAAAGGTTCCACGATCTCCTAAACCTTGTGATCTAGCGAATCCTCTGGACCTAGGGGTTTGTGATATATCAAGTGCACAATACACTCTTAAAACCGTTACTTTCAGTTTCCCAATCCACTAACACTACTTTAACTACCATTTTCGTCATCTCTCTTACTTTGCCATACCTTTCTCCCCATCTCTTTTATTTTACCATTTTTGTCTTAATTTCCGTGTCATACCCATTGCCCATATTTTTATGGGACGGAGGGAGAATCATATTTTCATTTTCATTTTACTTTTTATATCTCATTTAATCAAATTCAAAATAATATTCATACTCTCTTCGTTCTCTCATAGTTGAGTCATTTTTCCATTTTGGAATATTCTCTCATAGTTGAGTCATTTCCATATATAATAATAATAATAATAATAATAATAATAATAATTTTTCACTTTTACTTTATTTTAGCTACTTTATTCATTTTCTACTCTAGTTTCTCTGCTCTTTTTTATCTATTAGTACTATCTTTTTATCTATCTACTTAACAAATTAAATACTTATCCATTTCTTAAATTTCATACTGAAAAGTTCCGTATGGAGGAACAGAAAGAGTACTATATAGTGTTTTAATTTATAATTACTTTTTTTATTTTTGGTGTTTGTTGAGTTTTATGTGCACGTTTTTATTTTCCCTTTTTACATATACTATATCTTAACACGATGTGATATTTGCATATGAACAACAAATAAATCCTAAGAGCATCCGCATTAGCGGACATCGGGGCGGACGTCCGCTATTGTGTCATGGACGACGGACGCGGACGTCCCTTGCAGACGAGAGGTCGTCTGCGGCTGTGCGCGGACGTCCGCCCCGACGTCCGTCGGGACATCCGCTATTGCGGCGATACGACGGACAACGGGGCGGACGTCCCAAAAATTTGATTTTTTTTGTTTTTTTAAAAAAAACTCTATATATACGGCTCGTTGAAATTCCTTCATTCATTCGCACCACTTGTAGTAATCAAGTTTCTCTCTTTCTCTCTACGTTTCTATCGACAGATCCAAAATGGCTAGTGGTAATGGTAGTGGTGGCAGGTGGTAGTGGTGGGGATGCTGCTGACACAATGCAGCAAGTATTTCAGGTTCAGAGAGGATGCGAGTGGTAGACCCGGTCACACGCCTATACAGAAGTGCACTGCCACAATCAGGCAGCTGGCATACAGAGGCGCGGCCGACATGTTCGACGAGTGCCTCCACATCCGCGAGACGACTGTCCGCGAGTGTGTGAAGTATTTTCGTCAGGGCGTTGTTGAGATATACGGGGAAAGGTAATTTTGGAAGCCTACCCCCGAAGACAGCCAGGCTCTGATGGATATGCACGAGAATCAGCACGGGTTTCCAGGAATGTTGGGGCAGCATGGATTGTATGCATTGGGAGTGGAAGAACTGCCCGCCGCGCTTGGAAAGGGTTGTACACTACTGGCTTTAAAAGCAAGAATCCAACGATGATCCTCGAAACCGTAACTGACTACCGCTATGGATTTGGCATGCGTATTTGGAGTAGCCGGGTCGAACAACGACATCAACGCCCTAAATTTGTCGCCCCTTTTCAACGAGCAGTGCATGGGCGTTGGTCGGCCGTCAGTTTCGTCGCCAACGACAACCAGCACGATATGAGCTACTATTTGGCGGATGAGATACATGCTAGTTGGCCCGTCTTTGTGAAGACGATCAGATGTCCAACAGATGAAAAGAAGGTCTACTTTGCGGGTCAACAGGAGGCGGCGCGCAAGTATGTGGAGCGGGCCT
>NW_024598918.1:0-49550 GCF_004379255.2 Salvia splendens | reverse complement strand
GCTTCCACAGTTTCCGGTGCTTGTACTATTTCTATCCTCATCTTGGCGAATTCCTGTATCAGTATTCCTCCCGGGTGGCCAGACAAGCTAGTTGTTGAGACTTTCGACTCAGTGCGTCAGCTACCACATTTGCTTTGCCAGGATGGTAGTTTATGCTGCAATCGTAATCCTTCACCAGCTCAAGCCATCTCCTCTGCCGCATGTTTAGATCCTTTTGTTCGAAGAAGTACTTTAAGCTCTTGTGGTCAGTGAAAATCTCACACTTAACCCCATATAGGTGGTGTCTCCAAATTTTCAGTGCATGCACTACGGCCGCTAATTCCAGATCGTGGGTGGGGTAGTTCAGTTCGTGGGGTCGGAGTTGTCTCGATGCGTAAGCTATCACCTTCCCGTTCTGCATTAGGATGCACCCGAGTCCATTTTTCGAAGCATCTGTGTAAACCACGTAATTTGTTCCTGATTCTGGCACGGCTAACACGGGGGCGGTGGTTAGTTTCTCTTTTAGCAGTTGGAAGCTAGCTTCGCATTCAGGGGTCCACACAAACTTGATGCCCTTTTTGAGTTGTTAGGTCATTGGCCTGGCAATCTTTGAGAACCCTTCGATGAATCTTCTGTAGTAGCCAGCCAGTCCTAGAAAACTCCGAATTTCGTTCGGGCTGGTTGGTGATTTCCAATTTTGTACGGCCTCTACCTTCGCTGGATCTACCCGAATTCCTTCTGCCGTTACTATGTGTCCAAGAAAATCAACCTCATTGAGCCAGAATTCGCACTTGCTGAATTTAGCATAGAGTCTCTCGGTCCTTAACGTTTTGAGGGTAGTTCTTAGATGCTCAGCATGTTCCGATCTATTCTTCGAATAGATGAGGACGTCGTCTATGAAGACCAGGACAAAATTGTTGAGATATGGGTGGAATATGCGATTCATTAAATCCATGAACACCGCAGGGGCATTGGTCAATCCAAAAGGCATTACTACAAACTCGTAGTGACCGTATCTGGTGCGAAAAGCCATCTTTTTTTTTTTTTTAATCAAACACCTTCACGGTGGAGGGTTCGTGGGTCCCCTCATCCTATATTTCAAAAGTGGTTGATTACAAACGTGGCCACAACCCGAAATTGATGTGCCTACACGAAAAATTAGGAGTAGTATGCGGTCCGGTACCACAAGCTCGGACTCATATACTCCCTTTCAAAAGGTAAAATACAATTCAACACAAAATAAGACTATACATCCCTTTCAGCCAAAACTCGAGCCTATTCTTCCTCTTATTATGGACCCGAATGTTCGGATACCCATTGCATCCATTCTAATCATCGTGTGAGGTGCCTTGTGTGCCGTGAGGGCATTCATACGGCAGTAGGTCATTTCTTTCTAATCCCATTTGGCGAGAGATCTCCTGCTCTATTCCCTTCCCGGTGGATGAAAGGTGATACGAGTGTCTGTTGACGCTTGAGGATTGCGATTCGCGCCATCACCCGGCTAATATGGGCCGGTCCCCAGCGCGTGCCATTTAGGAGCTAACCGCTTGTTGTGCATCCGACTCAACCCATATAGGCCTTATGAATTCTGCGGCGAGCGTCAACCCGAATTGGATGGCCGCTTGAAGTGAGCCTCGAGTGGGGAGGTAAAGGCTGCAAGCATGTTGCCCTCATGGTCACGAACAAGTCCTCCCCCCCGGCTTTATCCGTTGCCTCACTGTATGCTCCGTCAGTGTTGAGTTTGATCCACGGTTCATCCGGCGGGTTCCATTTGACCACCATCGCAAGGGCCTGGTCCTCCGTGGCTCGGCCTGACTCGGGGCGTTGATCTTGAGGCGGACTCCTTTCCAATGCTTTCGGTTTATAGGAACCATTGGCCATGCTATTTCTAAGGAACATTTGCACTTGCCATACCACATTGAAAGGCTTAAATTGCACACCGATTGATGGCGACTCCTGTTTCGCTCCGCCCAAATGAACCAAAGAATAAGGTACGGTATCGCTCGGCTGAGGTGTTTCTTAACCGGGTTGTTGGACTCTCCGTGCCCAAACTTCGAGCCTATTTGGGATGGTGTCATTGATCCGGAGGGGGTGGTGAAGATCCCTCGAACCAAGAGTCAAACTCCCTCCACACACCTCTGGGCCCAGCCCCTTGGATGAAGAGATGCTGACAGTGATTCGATGCCCGGTCTATGAGGGCAGCATTGGCATTTAGATGCCATTTCCATTCTTCTCCACTGTAGCTTCGTATCCACCGGTATTCGGTTGGAAAGGAGTCTCCAAATGAAGATAGCAATAGAAGACGTGAGGCCTGCTTTCCATAAGTCATCAAGGCCTTGGACTGATAGGTCTTTGAGATCGGATGGTCTCCCAAGTTGATGCAAGTGAGAACTCCCCATTGTGTGAAAGCCTCCATCTCGGCACATCCGGCCCCTCCGGGATGATTGGCGTGTCAAGGATCTTCCGGACGATGTGTTGTGTGAGGCCGGCTTGCGCTTGTAGAATCCGCAACTTGGCTTCATTCCAAGATCCATTGATAATGTAATCAGCAACATGGACAAGAGGGCCTCCCCTATCATCAAGACAAAGTTCCCTCAAAGGAACCTCTCCTAGCCATAAATCATCCCAAAATAAAGTCTTTCCTTCTCCGCACCACCCAACGAATGTATGGTTGTGCCTGTGCCCGAGCCTTCAGAAGCCTCTTCCAGGTAGGGCTACACCTCCCCGAGGCTCTAGCTGTGAGTGGGGACGCCTTACGACAATATTTAGCCATCATGTACATAGCCCAAAGGGAGTTTGTTCCCGGAACCTCCACCATAATTTTATATTAAAGGCACGTAAAACCTCCTTGATCTTCCGAATGCCCAAGCCCCCTTCGGACCGTGGGTAGGCAAACCTGATCCTATCCTATCCAGTGCGTCCTTTTCTTCTCATTACTCGACCCCCAAAAGAAGCGAGCCACTTGTTGATCTAATTGCTTGAGGGCTCCGCCGGTTGGCTCGATAGCTTGAACAATGTGTAAGTGAATCGCCTCAAGTGTGCTTTTTATCAGGTTAGTCTCCCCCCAAAGGAGAGGGTGCCGGTGAGCCCACCCAGAGATCCTAGCCGAGATTTTCTCTCGAAGAAACATGAACATATTCGTGCGCTTCACCCCCCGTAAATAGGGACTCCAAGGTAAGGAAGGGGAACGTACCTCGTGAGAAGCCTCCTTCACTTTGGATTATGTTTGCCCAGCCGTCATGCGCCTCGGAGATATAGAAGTTGCTCTTGCCGAGGTTGATTTGTTGTCCAGACACCTCGGCATAATGATCTAGACATGCACGTAGCCTCCGGAGGGGGTTCACGGCCGCTTGCGTGAAGATGATGATGTCGTCCGCATAGGCGAGGTGGCTGATCTCCATGCTGCCTCGGGTTGCTTTGTATGTCATCTCTTTGTCTCCGAGGATAAGTTTATCGAGTGATCTCGAAAGATAGTCCGCAGCAAGGACGAAGAGGGCGGGGGAAATGGGGTCCCCTTGCCTAAGGCCACGGGTGGATTTGAAAAAGCCCGTCGGGCTCCGTTAATAAGGATCGAGAACCAGCATGTCCCGATGCACCTTTCGATAAGCGCCACCCAAGGCTCGGGAAGCCCATTTGCTTGAGGATTTTTAGGAGGAACGGCCATAGGACCCTATCATATGCCTTAGCCATGTCAATCTTGATAGCGACATTAGGGGCTGGAGTACTTCTATGGAGCTCATGGAACATCTCCTGTGCAAGAAGCACATTGTCATTTAGAAGCCTCCCTTTGACAAACCCGCTTTGATTCGGTGCAACAACACAGGGAAGGAATGAGGCGAGGCGCCTCGTGAGGATTTTAGTAATCACCTTGTTGATCACGTTACACAAGCTAATGGGCCTATAGTCTCCCCAAGTCTCGGGTATAGGCTTCTTGGGGATGAGTACGATACTCGTGGCCGTGAAGCTTCGTGGGAGGAAAGCCCCACCAAAAAATTGCCTAACCGCTTCCACCACGTCTGGTCCCAAGATGCCCCAACAAGCTTGAAAGAACAAATGTGAGAAGCCATCCGGGCCGGGCGCGCTATTGGCCGAGATATCGAAGACCGCTCGTTTCACCTCATCCGCATCCTGGGATTTGGGGAGGCCCGCCAAATGCTCCGAGGGAGGGAGCGGATGTAAGAGGCTGAGGTCCGGATCCGCGAGCTCCGGGTAGCTTGGGGCTAGGAGGTTTTGAAAAAACTCAACCGCCGATTCTTTGATGGCCGTGTCATCCGTGAGTTCACGCCCACTAGCGTTAATCTTGTGGATACTTAGCCGAATCCTCTTCTGCTTCACCCAACTTTGGTAAAATCTAGTGTTTTTATCCCCTTCTTCCAGCCAATGGAGGGCCGCCTTCTGACGCCAAAAATCCTCCTCCATCTTAAGAAGAAGGATGTACTCAGCAATTTGTTTGTTGACCTCCGTTCTATTCCGGGCCGAGGGGTCACCTTCAAACTCCGATTGAGCCAAAGCAATGTTCTCTTCACAAGTTTTGAGGTTGGCATGTATATTCCCAAAAACTTCCTTGTTCCACCTTTTAAACGTTTGTTTGATCCTAGCTAGCTTGATCTTCAAGTTGAGGAGGCCAACAGCCTCCGTGGGAGCCATCCAATCTTCTTGCACCAACTCAACAAAACCCTCATGCCGAACCCACATGTTTTGGAACCGGAACGCTCTACCTCCCCCGTGGGCAATAGGTAGTTTGCATCTAACGAGGAGAGGCCCCGTGGTCCGAAGCAATACGGGGTAGGTTAGTGACCCTTATTGCATCAAACAGTTGGGGCGTCATCTCACTAATCAACACCCTATCCAACCTTTCCATGAGGCCGTTTTTTGCCCAGGTGAATTCAGCCCCATCGTAGCCTGGGTCCATTAGTCGGCAATCCTCAATGGTCTCGGCGAAATCGACCATTTCGGCCTGACGATTTGTGTCACTCCCCGTCCTATCTCGAGTGGAGAGGATTGTGTTGAAGTTCCCTCCAATGAACCACGGTATTCCCTCCGAATCTTGGGCAATATCTCTCATCTTTTCCCAGAGGGCATGCCGCTCTCCTCTCGTGCATTTAGCATACACGGCCGAGATCATAATAGGGGTTGAAATCCGAGGACAGGTGAGCCTCCCATGTAGCAGCTGGTCCGAGTCATCCATCACAACAAAATCCATCCCTTCCTCCACAAAAATCCAAATTTTCCCATTGATGTTCGACCCCTTGTAGGACAGCCCCAACACTTTCGAGAATTTGTCCGGGTTAGGGGGGGTAAGCGGCTCCATTATTGCAAGGAAACAAATATTATGAGATTTAATTAGTCTTTTTAGGACGTTTTGGGTTGACGCATTCGCGATTCCCCTAACGTTCCAAAATAGAAAGTTTAACGACATGATTAACAAGAGGAGTTCGTACCCGGCGGGATTGACGCCCCTCCTTGGAATTCAATGATTTGAAGGTCTTTCTCCCCATGAGATGCCGCGGCCTCCAAAAAGGCGGGATTGGCGGCCTCATCGGTTTCATTATTGGAAATGGTATCTTCCCAATTGTCTTCGTCTTCCATATCATTCTCCACGAAGTTCTCTTGAGCCATGAGGGAGAAATATCGATTGGTACTCAAGTGACTTGATGACCCTTGTGCCTCGGTTTTCTCTAGGTCGAAGGGTTTAAAGAAGCCTTTTGGTTGCACTAGTGCCCCCGAGGTCGGGTTCACTGCTCGCCGCGCCAAATCCGCTCCTCTTGGCTTACCCCCCGCGCCCATTTCCAAATGAAGGGAATTTAGCGAGCATCCCTATAGGTGAAGTGACATTATGCTCATCATGGATGATGATCATATCCTTACTCCCGGCACCTTGCAAATCACCCAAGAAGTCCGGCCCCGACCACTTCCGCCCCCGAATGCATATTGGCTCTCGGGTTCATCCGGATGTTACCTTCCTTTCCCTTGTGTTTCCCATGTTGTTTCCATTCCATGTTATTATCGGTGTGCCTCGGTTCATCGTTGTTCTTCTTAGCTCCTATTCCTCCGTGTTGTGGCTATTTTGGTGTTGCTACGTTGTAGTTTCGTTTTGGAGGTCGATCCGCCTTCCCGGAGGCGTAACAAACTTCACTTTTGTGACCGACATGTTTGCATTCTCCACAGTAGGACGGGATCTTATCCCACTTTATTTGCTGCACCAAAGGACGCCCACAAATGTCAAGGATGATCTCGTCGGGTGGCGGCTTTGTAATGTCGATCTCAATGCATATCCGCGCAAAGGAGAGTCTCGATTTGTTGGCCGTTGCTCTATCTACTTGAATCGGGTTACCAAGAAGTTTCCCAATGGCATAGAGGGCCGATTGATCAAATAGGTGGATCGGGAGTCCAATTAGGTTGCACCATATCGCCGCAATTGGAGATTCACAATAGGCGTCAAAGTCCGGAGACCATTTGAAAACTCTCATCGGATGCCGATCAATGAACCACGCCCGTGTCCCTTTGGGTCCGCTAAGGAGCCGAGCATAATCCGTCATGTCCTCAAATTGAACAAGAATATGTTTGGCGTTAATATATTTCCAAGTATAGCCACGGCAAAACTTAATATTGTCTAGGGCCTTTTGGATTTGATAGGAAGCCGGGATTGAGTGCGAGAACTTACCTACAATAGCATGGCCGAGAGACGAGGCCAACCTTTGGATTTCTGACCCGGAGAAGTAAATGGATGGCACTCCGTTTGACGTGGAAGCAAAGCCGATATTTTGGATGTTCTCTGGGACAAAGACTTGCGGGCCTTCAACCGCCGATGTCCCCCGCACCATGTCGGCCATGGATCTTGGCTTGGTGGGGTTCCTCACGCCCGGCTCGGTATTGCCTCCTAAGGGCTTGTTTGTCGGGTTACCTTTTAGTTTAGCCCCTCCGTTTGTGTCGGTTCGCGGTTCATCACACGGGTCCCTCTCGATCATGGGTTCGTCGGGAGGCCGCGGCATTTCCTTGTCCATCTCGGTCATCGTCGGGTCCGTCGCTTGCGTGTCCGAGGCCGAAGGCGCGGACGTGTCTCGAGGGGGGTTGCGGATTGCATTGGTCTTCGGCCATCCCGTTCTCACTAACGCCGAGCCGGCTTCGAATGATGCTCGGATTTTCCGGGTCCTTCCCTTTTCGAGAGGTGGGAAATCTTCAAGGGATGGGCCAGGCTCGATGAGAAGCGCGCATGGTTCGATATCTTTGGCCTTCGCCGTGTAGACCGTGGCCGGTGGGGGTCCGGCGAGGAGGGGCTGCGCCGCCGACGCATCAAGCATCTCCGCCGCGGCCGGTCTATGATTTGGAGGATATCACTCTTTTTTGTCTCCAATTGCTGCATTGGTAGGGGGTGAGCAAAGTTCCACATGTGACTTCCGGTTTTGGTAAGGGACAAAAGCACTTTCCGAAAGGTGATTTGTTCCCATGCCCAATTCAGGCAAGTTGACTATCTCACTCCCCAATGTACTTTTTGGCACACATGCTACGGTCCAATCCTCTTGGGATACGCTTAGGGGTCCGACATCATCCCCTCCAACGGTCATCTCGCTCATGACGGGTCCATGGTCGAAGGGTGGCGCCACCACCGCCGCCGGTGCATCTCCGTGAACCACCACTTCCATTTGGACCCCATCCTCGGAAGTGGGGGCCTTAGGAAGGGCTCCTAGGCCAAGTGCTTCCTTGCTATCGATGGAGCAAGCCGGAGAGAGAGTTATCTTGCATTTAAGGCTATCAAGGTCGGAGCTTAGGGCGGAGGACTCGGGCTCGGGGGTCTCCTCTTCTCCAAAGTCGAGCTTCTTCCTAAGTTGTTTGTCCTCCGGGAGTGGGGAAGGTACGAACCTTTTCCGGCCATGACCTTTTGTGAGAGGTGCCGGCGTGCACTTCCTAGCCATCATCCTATTCTTCTTGCTTTGCATTTTCATGTCTTTGGCCGAGACCTTCGGTGTTGGGTCATCGCTTGAATGAAATACCATAAATTGGTCCGGGATAGACCTAGCCTCCTCGGGGTCTGGTGGGGCCGGAGTGGGGTTCGTGGGGGGGGTCCGGCATGGCCAGCCGAGGGTGTGACCGCAGCGCCAAACCAAGGTGGGGAGACGGTGGAGTTGAGGACGGGTGGGGTGAGGTGTGGTGGTCGGCGTGAGGGATTCGCGGCGGGTCGTGGGTGTGTGTGGGTGGACGGCGGAAAAGATCAAAGTGAGGGAATTGCTAGAGAGAAGGGAGAGCGTCTCTCACTAGAATCTCGTAGGTGGCATTATGGTGCGAAAAGTCGTCTTGGGTACATCTTCAGACTAGATTTTCAGTTGGTGGTACCCGGACCTTAAGTCAATCTTAGAAAATATACTGGCCCCCTTAAGCTGGTCAAATAAATCATCTATCCTTGGCAAAGGGTATTTATTCTTGAGTGTCACCTTGTTCAGTTCTCGGTAAACTATGCACATCCTCAAGGTTCCATCCTTCTTTTTGACGAAAAGTACAGGAGCTCCCCATAGCGACACACTGGGTCTGATGAAACCCAGGTCTAAAAGTTCTTGTAGTTGTAATTTGAGTTCTCCCAGTTCCTTTGAGGCCATTCGGTACGGCGCTTTTGAGATCGGCGCGGCTCCTGGTTCTAAGTCAATGGTGAATTCCAGTTGTCTGTCTGGGGGGTAACCCGGGCAGCGTGTCAGGAAACACGTCTGGAAATTCACGTACAATCTCCACATCCTCAATCTTCTTTTTTTCATTATGTCCTTCGCTTAAGTAGACGAGGTAGGCGGAACACCCTTTTCTCACAAGCGCGACTGCTTGTAGGACTGAGATTATGGATTTGCGCTTGTTCATAGTCTAAAGTGCTTACACACGAGGTTGATATGAAGGAGTGCGAAGCACCAGTATCAAACAATAGGACAAAAGGTACGTTCAGTAGGGTGCCCATACCTGCCAAATTCCCATGGTTGTTGCTCTACTGGTTTCGTCCCAATGCATATGCCCTGGCTTGTGTTGAGAGGCTCGGTCGTTGTGGATGCGGGGCCTGGTAGTTCTGAGTGTCTGCATGTAGAGCTCGCAGGTGTTGACGTTCTGCTGGCTGGTTAGTTGGTGCACTCCTTTCCTGAGGTCCACTTCGACAGTACTTGGCGATGTGGCCATTTTTTCCACAAGTGTAACAAGTCATCCCTCTAGCCCCGCAAATTCCGCTGTGGGGCTTGTTGCATTTAGGGCAAATGGGGTTTCTTGGCTGAAAGTTTCCTGGAGGGTTAAAGGTAGGCGGTCTTGCAAAGTTCTGTGGGCGGGGTGGTCCGTGCCATGGCTTCTTTTGTCCCCACTTGTTCTGGTTCCCTTCCCATTTTCTTTTGTCCCTTGGGGCTTGGGACGAGGTCTGCAGTGATATATTTGTAGGGTTGGGTGCAGGTCTTTCTTTAGGCAATGCAGCTTCAATGTCTAAGGCCAGTTTTAGAGCTTCGGAATATGGTAGTCCGCCACGGCTAGCCAATGCTACTCTTATTTCGTGCCTCAAGCCAGCACAAAATTTCTCGGACATCTTCTCAACCGTATCCACTTGATCAGCTCCGTATCTGGACAGGTCAAAGAAGGCGCGATCATATTCCGTTACTGACATTCGTCCTTGTTTCAGGTTGTAGAACTTTGTTTCTTTTTGCTTTTTATAGCTCTTGGGGATGTACTTGTCATAGATTTCTGTCTTGAACTGTTCCCAGGTTAGGTCCTCTAGCTGATGCAGGGTCATTGTCTTTTTGCGGGCCTCCCACCAATAATCTGGTGACCCTGTCAGTTGGAGTGAGGCACAAATCAAGCGCTCATCGTCTGTGCATTGCAGTAAATCAAACAGGCGCTCTAGCGCACGTATCCACGATTCTGCTTCAGCGGGGTCACCTTTTCCGTCAAATGTTGGCAGCTTCTTTTTCAGAAAGGTGTTCACGACCGTTCTATCCACTGTTGGGGCAGGTGGAGGTGAAGGTGATTGAGGTGGAGATGGTGGCGGAGGGTTTACGCGCTGTCCCTCGGGCTCGGGGTGTGGCCCTCTACCACGTCCTCTTCCTCTTCCTCGGGGTCGCCCGACTATTCTTGGCGGCATTTTCTATCGATAAAACATTTTCTTATAAGTTACTATTGTTGGAAAAAAAAAATTAATGATTAGGAGAGTAGAGAACTTCAATTTATTCAACAATCATTATGTTAAAGACATAAAGTAAAACATGTATGTATTCATATAAAATTTTATGTACACGGAAAAATTGCCTCCACCGAGGACTTTCTTACAACCATTCTTGATGTCGCAAAATATCACATCTGTTACTAAACAGACGTTAGTCAAAATATGTCAAGCCACGGAACACTCGCATGAATGTTTCCGGGATGTCAAAATACTATAGCAAGTCAAAACATAAACCAGAACGGTCTCATAACGGATCCATTTCTGAAGTACACACATATATACAAAGCTCACATCCATATCTAGTCAACGATCAGGCTGGTGTCGCAATGGTACTCGCACCGGTCCCCGGGTCCCCCTCATCTTCCTCTGGCTCCTCTTCGTCCGAACTCTCATCAAGGAGAATAGCTGACTCAATAGTGCTACCCGGAGGATGTGGTCCACGGGTCACAGCTCCCCAATGGCGTATAGCCCATGCGACGGGCCCACGCTCCAGTGATATAGACTCGTGGTGACTAGGAATAGTAGGAATCATCGCTCCTAGCAGTGTGTCAGGAGATGTCTCAGAAGGAATAGGCAGTGGCTGTAGGCGACTGGTGCCTACTATGATCTTCTGCTCAACTGACTCATCCTCGTCTGAAAGAGTGGCGGGGGCATTGCCCCTCCTACGCCTCTCAGCTGCTGCAGCTCGCAACTCTCTCGCCTCGGTGCTAGCCGACCCTACTCCCTCTAGGCTCGGTGCAGGGTCGAGGCTGGCTGGGTAGGGGTCCTCCTCCTCTCCCAAAGGGGGACAAGATGGTCCAGCCTCAAACTCTCCACGAGCCCGACGCCTCGGTGGAGAGGGCAGAGGTGGGAGAATCAGATCGGGCTGCGGGGTGACCGGCTCGGGCTGAAGGTCTGCTGGCTGCGGGACCCCTGGGTCTCCTACCGGGGCTAGATCGCCCGGCCGCATATATGGCCCCCTCGGTGCCTGGCCATGTAGGATATAACACGAGTGAATCTCCCCAATGAACTCGGGAAAATCACCATGAGGGTCGAATAAAGGGGCTGCAGGAAATATATAATCACGGGATCGGTCGATGGCAAAGCCTACCCAATCCGAGGGTAGAAGCCTAATAAGCCACTGGATACCGTCATGGTGAGTCACTCCAAATGGGTGCGCTCTCTCCCAGAGCCACCTGAACTGTGCTAGAAATATCCCAAGATCTTCTCCTACCAGCATCACAAATGTGAAGTACTCAAGGAAAATGTCCTCGACTGTAGGATAAACCTTCTACCAGAAGGCGTGTCGTTCAGATCCTCGTATTCTCATACATAAATATGCGTATAAAACATAAAGAAGTAAACGTGATACGATGCAAATGCTCGGTCATTCCTACGAGTCGTATCCAACTATGCTATTCTTGGGTACTAGAAGCAGTCCTAAAAGTCACTTCTACGTCACATCATACATTTCACTATCATTTGGAACTACTTATTATACCGTTTTTGGTATTGTTGCCTAGCTCAGGAAAGCGTTGGTAAATTTACGATTGTTGTTCTGTTAAGGCTATGTATAAAAAAAATTCAATACACAAAGTGGTAAACCGAAAATACACACTTGCTTTCAAAATATAATCACTAACCGTTGCTTTGGTTGAGCGTGTTGGGGGTAGGTGCTGGGAGTCTCTTTCGTTAGACGGAAAGCCTAGCGGAACAATGGTAGGCCGAAGATTATTGAAAAAAAAGACTCTCGGGTTCAGAGCATGAAAGACGGCTCTGATACCACTCTGTCACGACCGCACTTTCTAAGGATAGAAAACACGGTTGATCGCGACTAGGGGAGGATTAAAGAAGCGGGAAAGAAAGGGGAAAACAACAATACTCGACCATAGCTCGAAATGAATGAGAATAGTTCGAATAAAACCAGAGCATCTCAACAATCAACAATTCAAGAATAAATATTATCTCAACGATACAAGAACTCAGAAGAAGAATAATTGCTCAGCGGAAGTATTTCGAGAGTAGAATAATGTCATGTATGAAGACACAACACATTCTGAACCTTTCATAGACATCTTCTTTACTTTTATGCTCAACACCCACTGCGCTCGTCGCCGCTCAACCTGCACATAGGGAAAACACATGCAGGGCTGAGTACTTGATGTACTCAATGAAGTGTCTTCTGAGTCTTGTGAAAATTTCAGCCTTATTGGACATCGTATGAATTTACGGTAAATTTTTCAAATGAACTGCGCAATACTGTCAGAAATTATATGTTCTGACCAGAGAGTTCAATATGTGAAATGACTGACTAAATGGCGTGATTTCGATATGAAAATTTTCATGGATGAACTTGAATGTGTCCTATGTATTGTGACCAAAATTTAGCATCTTTTGAGGTTGGGTGATTTTATAGTAATTTTTACAAAACGGTCGCGCAATTCTGCCAGTTTTCTGCCTTATTAAAATGACACCTAGTTTCAAGATTTAAAAGTGTTATATGATGCATGTATGTCCAAGAAACGTGTTTAAATGTTGAAATCACTTGTGATCAGTTGAAATGTGTTACGCGTGTCTTACACCTATGTGACGTATGCTGGGTTTGGGAAATTGAGGAAAACGACGAGAGAGAAGCGATAGGACATGCATAGTAAGATGATGTTGTGTGAGGCTGACTTGTGTTGTCATTGACAAGGGTGTTGTGTACTCGTGAACTCGAGGATCGAGAGTTGCTAAGTTGGGGTGTGAATTGCTAAGAGAACGAGGTGGGCTTTCTTTTACTAAACTCTTTTACGCTTTCAAAAGTATGATTATGGAGAAATAAGGGTGGTTTAAAGTGTTATGTCATGCCATGATGTTTTGTTTATGAGATTGTTGCCTGATGCCTAGTTCGTCTGAGCTTGCTCCGTTAGGCTATATGGCTGTAATGAATGAATGAAACGAATTCGGGTCTGAGTAGGGCCGCAAACCCTATCAGGCTGTGTACACAAGTGGGATCGTGAGCCGTCCTTGCTAGTCGGCCGGTCTCGTGGGCGAATAGTGTGGCCACACTTTCGTCGCACTATGGAAAGAGAATGTGATTGAATGATTGATGAGAAAGTGGGGAGATTGATTGTCTGGCCAGACTTTGAAATATTTTTGTGTTCTCGTGATATTTCTTAACTTCATAAAACTCGAGATCACTGGTATGGATGACATAACTGTTTTTATGAAAATGTTTTCGGCATGAGCCCATTGAGTACAACAAGTACTCAGCCCTGCATGTGTTTTCTCTATGTGCAGGTTGAGCGGGATGTTGCGGTGGATGTTGAGTCGGCATAGGGAATATGGATGCGTTGTGTCTTCATACACAGGCGTCATCCTTGACTCTCTTTGAAACCTTATTTCCGCTGCTATATTTTTGAACTAAAATATTATTCTTTAAGCTAATTGAGGCTTTCTTATGAACTGTTATCCTTAAATGTTATTCTTAATGTTTGTCCCTTGGTCACGATCGCCTCGTTTGTAACACCCCTAGCAAGTGCGGTCGTGACAGAGTGGTATCAGAGCTTCGTTCTTTCGCTCTGGTCCGAGAGTCTTCTTTCACCTTAAGTCTAGAATGGTAAACCTTAAACTGGAAGTGTCACGAAGGCTCAACATCCAAAGCATCACGCTCAACCAAAGAAAGTGAGGTATGTTTTAAGTTGTTGAAAGAATGTGAGATCGATGTATGAAATTGATGATGATATGATGAGGATGTTTTGGCAAGTGTACGCATGTGAATGAATGTTATACGTGAAGCTGAATTTTGATGATATGATTATGTGGAATATGAGTAAGATTGACATTGAAAATTTAAGCACGTGTTATATATGTGAATACGATGTTGTGATAGTATGATTATGTGAAGTATGCGCATGATTGACAAGATGATCTAAGCACGTGTGGTATGTTGATCATGAGATTGTTATGATGTGATTATATGGAGCATGAGCAAGACTAGTATGATGACTAAGTATGTTTTATATGTGTGAAAGTACTACGACGTGAGCATGTGAAAATTTTGAGGAAAGTGTAAGAGTCTAAAGAAAATTTTATTTCAAAAGTTTTGAATGATAATGAGAAGTGTGAAAGTGTTTTGCTTTGAGATGTGAAAATGTCGTGTGTTATAGTACTTGTTGTGATATTTTGCTATCTACGAGATGATGAAATGTGCTGTGAACTTAGAGTGCCGAAGATGTAGACCTAGTTGACCACGCGGACCGTATTTCTAATTTGAAAACTCACCTATTGCTTTCCCGAGCAATGAAAACGAACGAGAATGAAAAGTAGGGCAAAATTTCCAAATTATCGAGATATGAGACTAGAGTATCAAGATAGAGGATGGAGACCGGTGTACCATGAAACTTTTTCTATTTCTTGGAATGACGAGAACAAGGAGAATGCGAAAAGACGTAGCATATGATAAAGAGTTTAAGAAAAGAAGAAGTGCAAATTGAAGAGATGTTCCAAACGAGAAATGTTCGAGGCAAGAAGAGACGCGAAATGATGTAATCCTACAACGGATGTAGAGATCATACCTGCGATCTAGTAGATAAATCCGATCTTCGGTCAAAAGTAGCGATTCGGCGAAAACGACCGTTATAGCATGTTGAGAGCGCGAGTATAACTACAACGTTTTAAGAAAATGACGATTATCACGTGCAAGGAATATATGAAGATATGGCTTTCGACTACTGTTATTAGTTGTAACGACACGATGAATCTCAACTTGGAATCCGCAATTTCGTAGAACGATGTTACCATGTTCGGCCTCAGAAAGATGAACGAGAGAGTGTGACCCTCGTGGCTATAATGAATGATTTTAATCAGCAGTACTTACTTGGATCCTAAGAAATTCTTTCTACGTTCTTTCGATTAACGGGGAGCCCTGTTCAATTTAAGACTCTGTTTGACTCAAACCTTGCAAGTAATGCTCATTATTTCTTTTTCCTATGTCATGTCATGACTCATTTTTCAGTTCTTGAAAATTTGTGCTTGTCTTTGTAACTTTGGACATCTTGATTAGTAGTCTTCTTTGATTCATCTTTTGTAAGGACAATATTTTGACTT
This sequence comes from Salvia splendens, assembly GCF_004379255.2. Lineage (NCBI taxonomy): Eukaryota > Viridiplantae > Streptophyta > Magnoliopsida > Lamiales > Lamiaceae > Salvia > Salvia splendens. The sequence goes on along the minus strand of NW_024598918.1, from coordinate 34,330 downwards.
TATGAACTTCCGCCTTTGAGCTTCATTTCTAAAGTTGTTTGCAGTTATGACTTTCAGTACGACCCCATTCCCAAACATGTTTCTTCAAAGGATGGAATATTCTTCTTGGAACTTTTGTACACCTTTTTATTTCGTAACTATGCATGCGGCAAGTTCTTCCTTGCAGAAGTAAAATTTTTTTTTGCTCAGTTTCACTACACATATTGTTTCATGCTCAATGTTTTTTTTTTCTGCAACACCAAGTTAAGGCTATTGTTTCTCTTTTTCCTTAACGTGGTTGATCTAGCCGATCTTCCTAAAAAAAAAGTTCACTTCACGTTGGTTGCAACCCTGTGAATCCATTGATGTGACATCATTATTCAATAACATGATGTCGTCGAACCATGATCAGTGCTACCTCATGACATTTGTCTATGCTTCTAAATCCTCCCACGATTGATCATCTCGTGTCATGACATGTGTGAACCATCATTCATTGATTTTGCAAATTTGATTTGACAATTGAAATATCTTATTTGGCAGCCTACTATGTAATTTGAGACCTGATTCAGTTTCATCCTGTTTTCAAGGCCTATCTCATATTCTTTCGAGCTCTCGTCAGAAGTAAAGTCTCAACCTTTATGAGTTTATTTGAAACCTTAATTTCCAGAATGAACATGATCAAGATCAATGAAACTTAGACCCTGCCATATTTTTTTCGAACCAATTTCTGCAAGTTGGTGATGAGATCTAAAAGAGTCAAACTAGAAGTGTTGTTCTTGTTTCTTGATTAATTCTGCAACCTTTCGGATTAAGACACCTTCAGCAGTGTTGCTACAATTTTGAATTCAGTTCATATCCAAGTAAGACTGCTTGATCAATTTTTGAGTTCTTGATACTAGACTTGGAGAAAAGGGTGGGGTTGAGCTTTTCGAATGCACACGGGGAAATAAGTTTCTATACTCAGACATGCGTAAAAGTGATGCACCAGCTAGAGGTAAATTTCTTTTCAAACCCCTGGCGACGAGCCGACTATTTTTGTAAGGGATTTCTTTAAATCGACAAACCTCTATAATCTCCGCATTGCGAGCAACCATGATGATAAGGAAAGGGCGTCCGGCGTATCTTGTGTACTTGAACGGAGAGGAAAGGAAGGAATTGAGAGTGGAAGAAGTGTCAGTAGTGTGAGATTTTCTTGATGTGTTTTCCAGAAGCTTTGCCTGGACCACCAACCGACAGACAATTAGAGTTCACTATTGATTTGGAACCAGGATCTGCGCCAGTATCGAAGGCGCCATATCGAATGGCCCCTAAAGAGTTGGCAGAGTTGAAGATTTAGTTGCAAGAATTGTTAGATTTGGGATTTATCCGACCTAGTGTGACACCGTGGGGATCGCCGGTGTTGTTCGTAAAGAAAAAAAGGATGGAACGATGAGGATGTGCATCGACTACCGTGAGCTCAACAAGTTGACCTTGAAGAATAAGTACCCACTGCCAAGAATCGATGACTTATTTGACCAACTTCGAGGAGCTGGAGTATTTTCAAAAAAGGACTTGAGGTCGGGATATCATCAACTAAAGGTCCTACGAGAGGATGTACCTAGGACTGCTTTTCGCACTCGTTATGGCCATTATGAATTCGTAGTGATGCCATTTAGGCTGAACAACGCCCCGGCCGTCTTCATGGACTGGATGAACCGAGTTTTCCATGAGTATCTTGACAAGTTCGTGTTAGTCTTCATCGACGATGTTTTAGTATGCTCGAAGAACGAGGAGGAACATGGAGGGCATCTGCAAACTGTGTTGGAAACGTTACGAAGGGAGAAGCTTGATGCCAAGTTTAGTAAGTGTGAATTTTAGTTGACTCGAGTGAACTTTCTTGGTCATATCGTGACGACAAATGAGATTCAAGTAGACCCCGCAAAGGCTGAGACTGTGCAAAATTGGAAATCGCAGAAAACGCCGAGTGAAATCCGCAGTTTTTTTTGGGATTGGCGGGATACTACCGATGCTTCATAGAGGGATTCTCTAAAATCGCGAGACCAATGACACAATTGTCGAAGAAAGGAATCAAAGTGGTTTGGACGCCGGAATGCGAGACGAGTTTCCAACTGTTGAAAGAAAAGTTGACCACATCACCTGTTCTAGCGGTGCCGGCAGCCGACAAGGACTTCGCCGTCTATACTGATGCATCAAAAGTAGGACTTGGATGCGTGTTAATACCAGATGGGAAGGTGATAGCATATGCTTCCCGACAGTTGAGATCGAATGAGCTGAATTTTCCGACCCATGATTTGGAACTAGCAGCAGTAGTGCACGCACTGAAAATTTGGAGACACCATCTCTATGGAGTGTGATGTGAGATTTATACGGATCATAAGAGTCTCAAGTACTCGAGCAGAAGGAGCTAAACATGCGACAATGACGTTGGTTAGAAGTCGTGAAAGACTATGACTGTGGTATTCACTATCATCCGGGCAAGGCGAACGCAGTAGCCGATGCTTTGAGTAGGAAGAACCAACTGCAATTAGCTTATTTCCTAACGCAAGAGGAAGCGTTGATTCGCGAATTCGATAGAATGAGATTGGAAATAGTAAAAGAGCCCGAGACAGTAGGAGAAAGAATACGACGCTAGTGATTGAGTCAGATTTGAGAACCAAGTTCATAGAAGCCCAACGACGTGATGAGAAGTTGGAATAATTTCGTGTGAAGGTGAGAGCCGAGAAGCTCGATCATTATCGTGAGGATGCGGGTAATGTTTTGACGTACGATGGACGATTAGGTGTGCCGAGCGATGAGGCGCTAAAAGATGAGATTATAAGTGAAGCACAATACGCCTTATATTGTTCACCTAGGAAGTACGAAGATGTATCGAGATTTGAAGCAACGTTTTTGGTGGAATGGGATGAAAGGAGACGTAGCGTCACATGTGGAACAATGTCTAGCGTGCCAACAAGTGAATGCCTTACACCAGCGGCCATATGAGAAGTTGCAACCACTCGAAATTCCCGAATGGAAGTGGGAGCATAGCCAAGGACTTCGTGATGAGTTTGCAAAAGTCACATAAGGGAAACACTGCGATTTGGGTGATTATCGATCGACTGACTAAAAGCGCGCACTTCTTACCGATTAAAGATTTCCTATGGATCGGAAAAATTAGCTAAGATCTACGTGAGTGAGATTGTACGTTTGTATAGAGTGCCAAAGACTTTTGTGTCCGACTGCGATACGAAAATCACATCAAAGTTTTGGATGAGTTTGCAACGAGATTTGGGCACGCAATTGAACTTCAGAACTGCTTATCACCCGCAATCGGATGGACAGTCAGAGAGGACGATTCAAACGCTTGAGGATATGCTACGAGCCGTTGTCTTAGATTGAGGGGAAAGTTGGGAAACTGTTCTACCGTTGGTTGATTTTGCCTACAACAACAGCTACCAAGCGACGATCGATATGGCTCCGTATGAAGCTTTATATGGCAGGAAGTGTCAATCCCCACTATCTTGGGATGAAGTTGGCGAGAGGAAGATGTTAAGACCCGACGCTATAAAGGAAATGACCGAAATTGTGCATCAAATCCGCGCAAGGATCAAGGAAGCTCAAGATAGGCAGAAGTCGTATGCTGACGTGCGTCGAACGGAAATCAAATTCGACGTTGGTGACAAAGTGTTCTTGAAAGTATCCCCGACGAAAGAAGTTGTGAGGTTTGGAATGAAGGGCAAGTTGAAACCGCGCTTTGTAGGATCGTACGAGATATTCGATGAAGTAGGCCCTGTAGCGTATCGTTTGGCGTTACCTCCTAGTTTTGGGAATGTACACAACGTGTTCCATGAGTCGTAGTTGCGCAAGTACGTGTTTGACCCCAAGCATGTGATTCGTCAAGAGGAAATGATCCTAAACCCGACATGAGCTACGAGGAAAGGCTAGAGACAATCCTAGATCGGAAGATACAAGAGTTGCGAAACAAGTCGATAGCATTCGTGAAAGTGTTGGAAACACCATGGTTCCAAGGAAGCCACGTGGGAGTTAGAAGATGGAATTAAAGAAAAGTACCCCGAGTTGTTTATGTGAGACGATCAAATTTCGGGACGAAATTTCTGTTAAGGTGGGTAGAATGTAACGACCCGCTAAATCGTTACCTACACGAAAGAATAAACCACGTATCAAATACACTTTCGACAACAAATCGAGACGAAAAGTTGGATAAGAACCGCGTCACATCAGGCACGTTTTCCAAGTGGATAAGAATCACGTCGCATCAGGCACGTTTTTCAACGTCGCATTAATTACGCGTCACATCGAAACGAAAAGACGTGAATTTTTGTCTTTTATGAAAATATTTTCTATAAATACAACCTCCTTTCATTTCATTTCATTTCTTTCGAAATCGAGAATCCGAGAGAGAGAAGAGAGAGGAGGAGCCGATGGCGGCGGATCCGCGACGGCGGATTCGTGGCAACGGTGAAGGGAGAGGGACGAATCGTGTCAACGTTTGTTTCTACCGTTCGTTTTTCTTGATTCAAGAAGGTATATTGTTCACTTTCTATCATCCTACCCGTTTTGACCATGTTCTTGAGTCCTACATGCATGTAGAGGATGTAAGTTTGATAGATCGCAAGTTTAACGGGAGGGAAAGTGTGTTTCGTAAGAACTTGTTTGATTTTGCGCTGTTGATTGAAATCATGTGTGTTGGATTGAAATATTTGGTGAATAATATGAGTTTATGTGCAAATATGTGTATGAGGAACGTGTAAGCATGATTATGTGTTATCGAGCATGAAAAATCGGTGTTTGTGTTGTGGATGTTTTAAAAACCCTATTTTCGAACTTGAACCAGAAATCTGTGATGCACGACCAGTGACTTATGATCTGTATTTGACCCATCAAACGAACGAATTTTTCTATGAATTTTTTACTGAGTAAACTTCAAGTTGTTTTCTGTGTCTCGTATAAATTTCAGCCCTTTTTGTCGAAATATGAATTTTTGAAAAATGTTTGAAGTTGACTGCGCAATTCTGCCAGTAACGTGTGTTCTCGGCCAGAATGTTTCGAAATCTGTTTGACCGACCAAATGACCTCCGATCGATGTGATTCTTGAACTAGATGACAATTTGAAGTGTCTTCTGAGTCTTGTGAAAATTTCAGCCTTATTGGACATCGTATGAATTTACGGTAAATTTTTCAAATGAACTGCGCAATACTGTCAGAAATTATATGTTCTGACCAGAGAGTTCAATATGTGAAATGACTGACTAAATGGCGTGATTTCGATATGAAAATTTTCATGGATGAACTTGAATGTGTCCTATGTATTGTGACCAAAATTTAGCATCTTTTGAGGTTGGGTGATTTTATAGTAATTTTTACAAAACGGTCGCGCAATTCTGCCAGTTTTCTGCCTTATTAAAATGACACCTAGTTTCAAGATTTAAAAGTGTTATATGATGCATGTATGTCCAAGAAACGTGTTTAAATGTTGAAATCACTTGTGATCAGTTGAAATGTGTTACGCGTGTCTTACACCTATGTGACGTATGCTGGGTTTGGGAAATTGAGGAAAACGACGAGAGAGAAGCGATAGGACATGCATAGTAAGATGATGTTGTGTGAGGCTGACTTGTGTTGTCATTGACAAGGGTGTTGTGTACTCGTGAACTCGAGGATCGAGAGTTGCTAAGTTGGGGTGTGAATTGCTAAGAGAACGAGGTGGGCTTTCTTTTACTAAACTCTTTTACGCTTTCAAAAGTATGATTATGGAGAAATAAGGGTGGTTTAAAGTGTTATGTCATGCCATGATGTTTTGTTTATGAGATTGTTGCCTGATGCCTAGTTCGTCTGAGCTTGCTCCGTTAGGCTATATGGCTGTAATGAATGAATGAAACGAATTCGGGTCTGAGTAGGGCCGCAAACCCTATCAGGCTGTGTACACAAGTGGGATCGTGAGCCGTCCTTGCTAGTCGGCCGGTCTCGTGGGCGAATAGTGTGGCCACACTTTCGTCGCACTATGGAAAGAGAATGTGATTGAATGATTGATGAGAAAGTGGGGAGATTGATTGTCTGGCCAGACTTTGAAATATTTTTGTGTTCTCGTGATATTTCTTAACTTCATAAAACTCGAGATCACTGGTATGGATGACATAACTGTTTTTATGAAAATGTTTTCGGCATGAGCCCATTGAGTACAACAAGTACTCAGCCCTGCATGTGTTTTCTCTATGTGCAGGTTGAGCGGGATGTTGCGGTGGATGTTGAGTCGGCATAGGGAATATGGATGCGTTGTGTCTTCATACACAGGCGTCATCCTTGACTCTCTTTGAAACCTTATTTTCGCTGCTATATTTTTGAACTAAAATATTATTCTTTAAGCTAATTGAGGCTTTCTTATGAACTGTTATCCTTAAATGTTATTCTTAATGTTTGTCCCTTGGTCACGATCGCCTCGTTTGTAACACCCCTAGCAAGTGCGGTCGTGACAAATACACTACACGTGTACTATAAACATACATGCCTACATTGCACACACTACGGGTAGTAGCACTAAATACACAATTTATACACAATACAACAATATACATATATAAAATACACAATTTATACATACGTGGCACATATTAAAAATATTAAACACAACATAAATAAAATACACAAACACAATATAAATAAAATAAACAAACATTAAATGGACCTCACATACTACACACATTATATACAAAATATACACTAGTACACAATTCACAAAATAAACATACTAAACACCACTATACAAAAATAAAAACTTTACACTATAGACAAAATACACAATGTCCATACAAAATATGCAATACACACACTACACTACACACACTATACAAGATACATGCACACACATTAAACACATAAATATAAAACAAACAATACACACTGTACACGAAAATCTAAATACAAATATTATAAAACATACTATACATACTCGGCACATACTACACTATAAATAAAAACACAAAAAATATGCACAACATAAATACATACACACCTTGTGCACATTTCAGATACTATTATAAAATAATCTATTTATACACTCCACAACAAGTGTACAAATAAAATACACAACCTATGCACAAGTGGTACATACTACACACACTAAAAAAGTTATGAATGAAATACACAAACACAATATAAATAAAACAAACAATACACACAATATTATAAAACATACAATACATATGAGGCACATACTACAAATAGTAATACAAAATACACTACTTATACACTATACAACAAATGCACAATTAAAATATACAATTTCACACAAGGTACACACAACAAACATTAAACACGATATAAATAAAATACACAAATACAATATAAATAAAACACACACACACACACACACAACTCAACGACACACCATAAAAAATGAATAACATTGCATACATACTATGTACTATACATCATATTACACACATACGTGGCACATATTAAAAATATTAAACACAACATAAATAAAATACACACATTATATACAAAATATACACTCGTACACAATTCACAAAATAAACATACTAAACACCACTATACAAAAATAAAAACTTTACACTATAGACAAAATACACAATGTCCATACAAAATATGCAATACACACACTACACTACACAAAATATGCAATACACACACTACACTACACACACTACACAAGATACATGCACACACATTAAACACATAAATATAAAATAAACAATACACACTGTACACGAAAAACTAAATACAAATATTATAAAACATACTATACATACTCGGCACATACTACACTATAAATAAAAACACAAAACATATGCACAACATAAATACATACACACCTTGTGCACATTTCAGATACTATTATAAAATAATCTATTTATACACTCCACAACAAATGCACAAATAAAATACACAACATATGCACACGTGGTACATACTACAAACACTAAAAAAGTTATGAATGAAATACACAAACACAATATAAATAAAACAAACAATACACACAATATTATAAAACATACAATACATATGAGGCACATACTACAAATAGTAATACAAAATACACTACTTATACACTATACAACAAATGCACAATTAAAATATACAATTTCACACAAGGTACACACAACAAACATTAAACACGATATAAATAAAATACACAAATACAATATAATTAAAACACACACACACACACACAACTCAACGACAAACTATAAAAAATGAATAACATTGCATACATACTATGTACTATACATCATAGCACATAATACACATTGACTGCACATCACACATATACGCACACTTTACACACATACATATTAAACAAAAATTACACATTGTACACGAAATACATATACAAAATACAATCATTAAAAAAACACAACACTCAATACACGGCACATACTAGAAACTTTGAACATATTATAAATAAAATATACAAACGTACACAAAACATATGTACAACAATAACACTTACATACATTCCAAACGCTACGCTACATATACTAAAACAAAATACTCTATTAACATACTATACAACAAATATATACATAAAATTCACATTATATACAGACAAGGCACCTACTACGCACACTCACTACAGACAATTTATACTACGCACTAAATGGACTGCACATACAACCCACAGTCACTACGTACACAAAATACACAATTTAAATATACTATACAACAAATGCACACATAAAATACACGATATATACATGACACATACTACAAATATTAAATACTTTATAAATAAAAAACACAAACACAATATAAATAAAACACACTTCATACACATTGCGCACTATATACACACTATACATACCACAAATATTAAACACACTAAAAATAAAATACACTACACGTGTACTATAAACATACATGCCTACATTGCACACACTACGGGTAGTAGCACTAAATACACAATTTATAAACTATACAACAATATACATATATAAAATACACAATTTATACATACGTGGCACATATTAAAAAAATTAAACACAACATAAATAAAATACACAAACACAATATAAATCAAATAAACAAACATTAAATGGACCTCACATACTACACACATTATATACAAAATATACACTCGTACACAATTCACAAAATAAACATACTAAACACCACTATACAAAAATAAAAACTTTACACTATAGACAAAATACACAATGTCCATACAAAATATGCAATACACACACTACACTACACAAAATACGCAATACACACACTACACACACACACACTACACAAGATACATGCACACATATTAAACACATAAATATAAAACAAACAATACACATTGTACACGAAAAACTAAATACGAATATTATAAAACATACTATACATACTCGGCACATACTGCACGATAAATAAAAACACAAAACATATGCACAACATAAATACATACACACCTTGTGCACATTTCAGATACTATTATAAAATAATCTATTTATACACTCCACAACAAATGCACAAATAAAATACACAACATATGCACACGTGGTACATACTACAAACACTAAAAAAGTTATGAATGAAATACACAAACACAATATAAATAAAACAAACAATACACACAATATTATAAAACATACAATACATATGAGGCACATACTACAAATAGTAATACAAAATACACTATTTATACACTATACAACAAATGCACAATTAAAATATACAATTTCACACAAGGTACACACAACAAACATTAAACACGATATAAATAAAATACACAAATACAATATAAATAAAACACACACACACACACACACAACTCAACGACACACTATAAAAAATGAATAACATTGCATACATACTATGTACTATACATCATAGCACATAATACACATTGACTGCACATCACACATATACGCACACTTTACACACATACATATTAAACAAAAATTACACATTGTACACGAAATACATATACAAAATACAATCATTAAAAAAACACAACACTCAATACACGGCACATACTAGAAACATTGAACATATTATAAATAAAATATACAAACATACACAAAACATATGTACAACAATAATACTTACATACATTACAAACGCTACGCTACATATACTAAAACAAAATACTCTATTAACATACTATACAACAAATATATACATAAAATTCACAATATATACAGACATGGTACCTACTACGCACACTCACTACAGAAAATTTATACTACGCATAAAATTTACAATTTATACTACGCACTAAATGGACTGCACATACAACCCACAGTCACTACGTACGCAAAATACACAATTTAAATATACTATACAACAAACGCACACATAAAATACACGATATATACATGACACATACTACAAATATTAAATACTTTATAAATAAAACACACATATAAATAAAACACACTTCATACACATTGCGCACTATATACACACTATACATACCACAAATATTAAACACACTAAAAATAAAATACACTACACGTGTATTATAAACATACATGCCTACATTGCACACACTACGGGTAGTAGCACTAAATACACAATTTATACACTATACAACAATATACATATAAAATACACAATTTATACATACGTGGCACATATTAAAAATATTAAACACAACATAAATAAAATACACAAACACAATATAAATCAAATAAACAAACATTAAATGGACCTCACATACTACACACATTATATACAAAATATACACTCTGTCACGACCGCCCATACAAGGGGTACCACAAACGCGGCGATCGTGACCGACATGCATGGATTACAATTTAAAAAGAACAACTTAATTGATTTGAAGAAAGGAAAACAACTTAGTTTAAAGATTTTAAGGTTATATATTTTTTTTGAAAAGACATAAGATAAAATACCTTTAAAAAGACAAAGGGAAAAATTAGACTTAAGAAATATAATAACTAAAAACTAAAGTAGAACAAGCACTTAACTTAAATTCGGAGAATACCATTTTCAAAAGACAACGTAGATGCACGTTTAAATCCTAACACCACCATACATGTCCCAACACCAAAACGAAAAGCTTACGGTCTTAAGACATAAATTAAAACATAACAGCGGATAAATAAGGTTCAAGGAGAGTCAAGGATCACGCCCATGTATGACGACACAACGTATCCTAAGGTCTCTAGCCAGCTCAACATCCACCGCAACATCCCGCTCAACCTGCAAAATTTTTTTAAAAGAAATTGCAGGGCTGAGTACTTGTTGTACTCAATGGGCTCATGCCGAAAACATTTATCAAGTTATGTCATCCATACCAGTGATCTCGAGTTTTATACGTAGTAAAGAAAATATCACGAGAACACAAAAAAAGTTTCATAGACTGGCCAGTCAAATAATCTCCCCACTTTTCACATCAATCCAACAGTCACAACCACAGTGCGACGATAGTGTGGCCACACTATTCGCCCACGAGACCGGCCGACTTGTAAGGACGGCTCACGATCCCACCAGTGTACACAGCCCGATAGGGTTTACGGCCCTACTCGGACCCGAATTCGTTTCACAATACAGCCATGTAGCCTAACGGAGTAAACTCATACGAACTAGGCATCATGCACACAATCTCATAACAAAAACATCATGGCATGACATAACAGTTAAACCACCCTTATATCTCCACATAATATTTTTCGGAAAAGTAAAGAGGTTTGAAAAGAAAGCCCACCTCGTTCTCTTAGCAAAATCACAACCCAACCTAGCAACTCTCGATCCTCGAGTTCACGAAAACACAACACCCTTGTCAACGACAACACAAGTCAGTCTCACACAACAACATATCACTATGCATGTCCTATCGTTTCTCTCTCATCGTTCTCCTCAATCCCAAAACCCAACATGCATCACAAGGGTATAAAACACACGTAACACCTTTCAACTTATCGCAAGTGATTTCAACAATTAAACACGTTCCTTGCACATACATGCATCAAATAACACTTTTAAACTTGAAACTAAGTGTCATTTAATCAAGGCAAAAAACTGGCAGAATTGCGCGATCGTTTTGTAAAAATCACTTTAAATTCACCCGACCTCAAAACATGCTAAATTTTGGTCACGATACAGAGGACACATTCAAGTTCATCCATGAAAATTTTCATATCGAAATCACGTCATTTAGTCAGTCATATCACATATTGAACTCTCTGGTCGGAACATACAATTTCTGACAGTATTGCGCAGTTCATTTGAAAAATTCACCATAAATTCATACGATGCCCAAAAAGGCTGAAAATTTAACAAAACACAGAAGACACTTCAAATTTTCATATAGTTCAAGAATTACATCAATCGGAGTTCATTTGGTCAGTCAAACAGAAAACGAAACATTCATGGCGAGAACTCACGTTTCTGGCAGATTTGCGCAGTCGACTTCAAATATTTATTAAAAATTCATTTTTCGATAAAACAGGCTGAAATTCACACGAGACACAGAAAACATCTTGAAGTTTACTCAGTAAAAATTTCGTAGCAAAATTCATTCGTTTGATGGGTCGAATACAGATCATAAGTCACTGGTCGAGCATCACAGAATTCTGGTTCAAATTCGAAAATAGGGTTTTTAAATTTCCACAACGAAAACACCGATTCTTCATGCTCGAAAACACATCATCATGGTTACACATTCCTCAAACACATATTTGCATACCAACTCATATTTTTCACAATTATTTCGATCCAATCACAAGTGAATTCAACCAACAACGCAAAACCAAACAAGTTCATACGAACATACAATTCCCTCCCGTTAAAACTTTCGATCTATCAAACCTACACTCTCTACATGCATGTAGGACTCAAAACATGGTGCAAAAGAGAAGGAGGAGGAAAAGTGTGCGAATATACCTTCCTTTGACAAAACGAATCGGTAGAAACGTAGAATGAAGCGATTCGTCGGAGGTTCTCGAAGATAACTTCAATGGATGCAAGATCAAAGCTTGAATGGAGGTTTTTGGAGATGGGAGAGTGGGAAGAGATGACAAAACCGTGTGGGAGGGGGGAGAGGATGGAGTGGGTGATTTTTTTTGAGTAATGGGGGCTAGGGTTAATGTTTTTTTTAATATTTATAGTCTAGGTTAGAATCCATGAATGAATTAAATAAATTGTGGGAGATATACAAAAAAATAAAATTCCCCCAATTGGAATAAAAGTAGGCGTGTGGTTTTTGAAAGTGGGGAAGTCAAAATTTGTTGATTTAATTACAAGGAAATATAGCAATATTTACTTGGAGAGAATATTCATAAATTAGGAAATAAAGGTGAATATTCCATAAATAAGGGAACAACAAATAAATTAAATCTCCAAGTAGTAAACATGGTGAGGGGCCGAAAATTTGAGGTCTTTGCACAAGGAATTATTTAAATCCCCAATTAAATAGAATAGGATTTAAATTTGGTAATTTCTTTTATGGAAAAAGGCTCCCATAAAATAGGTAACAATCAATTAAATTCCCACAAGGAAAATAATAGTATGGGGCGTGTGACATGGAAGTAAAGTAGGAGAAAAATATTCACATCCCTAATTAATTAGGCATAGGAATTTATTTGAATAAAAAGGGATCCCACAAATTAGGAAACAATTAAAATATTCTCCAATTTTATTGGAGGGGGCCGAAAATGCTAGGCGTAAAAGCCAAGGAAAAATATCCCAACTCTCTATTTATTTTGGGTGAAGAAAAACATTATCACATGATTTAATTGGATTAAATTCGGAGGATGGAAGTCAATAAAGCACCAATTAAATCAAAGGAAAATAATCCAATCTCCCATTGGAGATTTTCAAAACTCCCAAGGAAAAATAAAATGGAGTTCAAATTTCATGTAGTACAACTTAGGGGTCATTTGGTTTGGATTTAATTTGGATAAGTATCCCAAAATAATTAATTAAATCCACAAGAAGAAGTATTATTTCAATAATTAGGAAGGGCCGAATATTTCAATGAATCGACTCGAGAAAGGATAAATGCATGATCCTATTAATTATTTCCCCACATTGTAAAAGTATAAAACTCAAGCTCATCAATCACATTAAACACGATAATTCATTCCACGTAAGGTCACTTAAATCACATAGAAGCAAACGTTTCTAAAATTCCAAAATTCCAATTACATAAAAAGAAGTCACAAAAGTTTGGGATGTTACACACTCGTACACAATTCACAAAATAAACATACTAAACACCACTATACAAAAATAAAAACTTTACACTATAGACAAAATACACAATGTCCATACAAAATATGCAATACACACACTACACTACACAAAATACGCAATACACACACTACACTACACACACTACACAAGATACATGCACACACATTAAACACATAAATATAAAACAAACAATACACACTGTACACAAAAAACTAAATACAAATATTATAAAACATACTATACTTACTCGTCACATACTACACTATAAATAAAAACACAAAACATATGCACAACATAAATACATACACACCTTGTGCACATTTCAGATACTATTATAAAATAATCTATTTATACACTCCACAACAAATGCACAAATAAAATACCCAACATATGCACACGTGGTACAAACTACAAACACTAAAAAAGTTATGAATGAAATACACAAACACAATATAAATAAAACAAACAATAAACACAATATTATAAAACATACAATACATATGAGGCACATACTACAAATAGTAATACAAAATACACTACTTATACACTATACAACAAATGCACAATTAAAATATACAATTTCACACAAGGTACACAACAAACATTAAACACGATATAAATAAAATACACAAATACAATATAAATAAAACACGCACACACACACAACTCAACGACACACTATAAAAAATGAATAACATTGCATACATACTATGTACTATACATCATAGCACATAATACACATTGACTGCACATCACACATATACGCACACTTTACACACATACATATTAAACAAAAATTACACATTGTACACGAAATACATATACAAAATACAATCATTAAAAAAACACAACACTCAATACACGGCATATACTAGAAACATTGAACATATTATAAATAAAATATACAAACGTACACAAAACATATGTACAACAATAATACCTACATACATTCCAAACGCTACGCTACATATACTAAAACAAAATACTCTATTAACATACTATAGAACAAATATATACATAAAATTCACAATATATACAGACAAGGCACCTACTACGCACACTCACTACAGAAAATTTATACTACGCATAAAATTTACAATTTATACTACGCACTAAATGGACTGCACATACAACCCACAGTCACTACGTACACAAAATACACAATTTAAATATACTATACAACAAACGCACACATAAAATACACGATATATACATGACACATACTACAAATATTAAATACTTTATAAATAAAACACACATATAAATAAAACACACTTCATACACATTGCGCACTATATACACACTATACATACCACAAATATTAAACACACTAAAAATAAAATACACTACACGTGTATTATAAACATACATGCCTACATTGCACACACTACGGGTAGTAGCACTAAATACAAAATTTATACACTATACAACAATATACATATAAAATACACAATTTGTACATACGTGGCACATATTAAAAATATTAAACACAACATAAATAAAATACACAAACACAATATAAATCAAATAAACAAACATTAAATGGACCTCACATACTATACACATTATATACAAAATATACACTCGTACACAATTCACAAAATAAACATACTAAACACCACTATACAAAAATAAAAACTTTACACTATAGACAAAATACACAATGTCCATACAAAATATGCAATACACACACTATCACTACACAAAATACGCAATACACACACTACACTACACACACTACACAAGATACATGCACACACATTAAACACATAAATATAAAACAAACAATACACACTGTACACGAAAAACTAAATACAAATATTATAAAACATACTATACATACTCGGCACATACTACACTATAAATATAAACACAAAACATATGCACAACATAAATACATACACACCTTGTGCACATTTCAGATACTATTATAAAATAATCTATTTATACACTCCACAACAAATGCACAAATAAAATACACAACATATGCACACGTGGTACATACTACAAACACTAAAAAAGTTATGAATGAAATACACAAATACAATATAAATAAAACACACACACACACACAACTCAACGACACACTATAAAAAATGAATAACATTGCATACATATTATGTACTATACATCATAGCACATAATACACATTGACTGCACATCACACATATACGCACACTTTACACACATACATATTAAACAAAAATTACACATTGTACACGAAATACATATACAAAATACAATCATTAAAAAAACACAACACTCAATACACGACACATACTAGAAACATTGAACATATTATAAATAAAATATACAAACGTACACAAAACATATGTACAACAATAATACTTACATACATTCCAAACGCTACGCTACATATACTAAAACAAAATACTCTATTAACATACTATAGAACAAATATATACATAAAATTCACAATATATACAGACAAGGCACCTACTACGCACACTCACTACAGAAAATTTATACTACGCATAAAATTTACAATTTATACTACGCACTAAATGGACTGCACATACAACCCACAGTCACTACGTACACAAAATACACAATTTAAATATACTATACAACAAACGCACACATAAAATACACGATATATACATGACACATACTACAAATATTAAATACTTTATAAATAAAACACACATATAAATAAAACACACTTCATACACATTGCGCACTATATACACACTATACATACCACAAATATTAAACACACTAAAAATAAAATACACTACACGTGTATTATAAACATACATGCCTACATTGCACACACTACGGGTAGTAGCACTAAATACAAAATTTATACACTATACAACAATATACATATAAAATACACAATTTGTACATACGTGGCACATATTAAAAATATTAAACACAACATAAATAAAATACACAAACACAATATAAATCAAATAAACAAACATTAAATGGACCTCACATACTATACACATTATATACAAAATATACACTCGTACACAATTCACAAAATAAACATACTAAACACCACTATACAAAAATAAAAACTTTACACTATAGACAAAATACACAATGTCCATACAAAATATGCAATACACACACTACAATACACACACTATACAAGATACATGCACACACATTAAACACATAAATATTAAACAAACAATACACACTGTACACGAAAATCTAAATACATATATTATAAAACATACTATACATACTCGGCACATACTACACTATAAATAAAAACACAAAAAATATGCACAACATAAATACATACACACCTTGTGAACATTTCAGATACTATTATAAAATAATCTATTTATACACTCCACAACAAATGTACAAATAAAATACACAACCTATGCACAAGTGGTACATACTACACACACTAAAAAAGTTATGAATGAAATACACAAACACAATATAAATAAAACAAACAATACACACAATATTATAAAACATACAATACATATGAGGCACATACTACAAATAGTAATACAAAATACACTACTTATACACTATACAACAAATGCACAATTAAAATATACAATTTCACACAAGGTACACACAACAAACATTAAACACGATATAAATAAAATACACAAATACAATATAAATAAAACACACACACACACACAACTCAACGACACACCATAAAAAATGAATAACATTGCATACATACTATGTACTATACATCATATTACACACATACGTGGCACATATTAAAAATATTAAACACAACATAAATAAAATACACACATTATATACAAAATATACACTCGTACACAATTCACACTTCATACACATTGCGCACTATATACACACTATACATACCACAAATATTAAACACACTAAAAATAAAATACACTACACGTGTATTATAAACATACATGCCTACATTGCACACACTACGGGTAGTAGCACTAAATACACAATTTATACACTATACAACAATATACATATAAAATACACAATTTATACATACGTGGCACATATTAAAAATATTAAACACAACATAAATAAAATACACAAACACAATATAAATCAAATAAACAAACATTAAATGGACCTCACATACTACACACATTATATACAAAATATACACTCGTACACAATTCACAAAATAAACATACTAAACACCACTATACAAAAATAAAAACTTTACACTATAGACAAAATACACAATGTCCATACAAAATATGCAATACACACACTACACTACACAAAATACGCAATACACACACTACACTACACACACTATACAAGATACATGCACACACATTAAACACATAAATATAAAACAAACAATACACACTATACACGAAAATCTAAATACAAATATTATAAAACATACTATACATACTCGGCACATACTACACTATAAATAAAAACACAAAAAATATGCACAACATAAATACATACACACCTTGTGCACATTTCAGATACTATTATAAAATAATCTATTTATACACTCCACAACAAATGTACAAATAAAATACACAACCTATGCACAAGTGGTACATACTACACACACTAAAAAAGTTATGAATGAAATACACAAACACAATATAAATAAAACAAACAATACACACAATATTATAAAACATACAATACATATGAGGCACATACTACAAATAGTAATACAAAATACACTACTTATACACTATACAACAAATGCACAATTAAAATATACAATTTCACACAAGGTACACACAACAAACATTAAACACGATATAAATAAAATACACAAATACAATATAAATAAAACACACACACACACACACAACTCAACGACACACTATAAAAAATGAATAACATTGCATACATACTATGTACTATACATCATAGCACATAATACACATTGACTGCACATCACACATATACGCACACTTTACACACATACATATTAAACAAAAATTACACATTGTACACGAAATACATATACAAAATACAATCATTAAAAAAACACAACACTCAATAAACGGCACATACTAGAAACATTGAACATATTATAAATAAAATATACAAACGTACACAAAACATATGTACAACAATAATACTTACATACATTACAAACGCTACGCTACATATACTAAAACAAAATACTCTATTAACATACTATACAACAAATATATACATAAAATTCACAATATATACAGACTTGGCACCTACTAAGCACACTCACTACAGAAAATTTATACTACGCATAAAATTTACAATTTATACTATGCACTAAATGGAATGCACATACAACCCACAGTCACTACGTACGCAAAATACACAATTTAAATATACTATACAACAAACGCACACATAAAATACACGATATATACATGACACATACTACAAATATTAAATACTTTATAAATAAAACACACATATAAATAAAACACACTTCATACACATTGCGCACTATATACACACTATACATACCACAAATATTAAACACACTAAAAATAAAATACACTACACGTGTATTATAAACATACATGCCTACATTGCACACACTACGGGTAGTAGCACTAAATACACAATTTATACACTATACAACAATATACATATAAAATACACAATTTATACATACGTGGCACATATTAAAAATATTAAACACAACATAAATAAAATACACAAACACAATATAAATCAAATAAACAAACATTAAATGGACCTCACATACTACACACATTATATACAAAATATACACTCGTACACAATTCACAAAATAAACATACTAAACACCACTATACAAAAATAAAAACTTTACACTATAGACAAAATACACAATGTCCATACAAAATATGCAATACACACACTACACTACACAAAATACGCAATACACACACTACACTACACACACTATACAAGATACATGCACACACATTAAACACATAAATATAAAACAAACAATACACACTGTACACGAAAATCTAAATACAAATATTATAAAACATACTATACATACTCGGCACATACTACACTATAAATAAAAACACAAAAAATATGCATAACATAAATACATACACACCTTGTGCACATTTCAGATACTATTATAAAATAATCTATTTATACACTCCACAACAAATGTACAAATAAAATACACAACCTATGCACAAGTGGTACATACTACACACACTAAAAAAGTTATGAATGAAATACACAAACACAATATAAATAAAACAAACAATACACACAATATTATAAAACATACAATACATATGAGGCACATACTACAAATAGTAATACAAAATACACTACTTATACACTATACAACAAATGCACAATTAAAATATACAATTTCACACAAGGTACACACAACAAACATTAAACACGATATAAATAAAATACACAAATACAATATAAATAAAACACACACACACACACACACAACTCAACGACACACCATAAAAAATGAATAACATTGCATACATACTATGTACTATACATCATATTACACACATACGTGGCACATATTAAAAATATTAAACACAACATAAATAAAATACACACATTATATACAAAATATACACTCGTACACAATTCACAAAATAAACATACTAAACACCACTATACAAAAATAAAAACTTTACACTATAGACAAAATACACAATGTCCATACAAAATATGCAATACACACACTACACTACACAAAATACGCAATACACACACTACACTACACACACTACACAAGATAGATGCACACACATTAAACACATAAATATAAAACAAACAATACACACTATACACGAAAATCTAAATACAAATATTATAAAACATACTATACATACTCGGCACATACTACACTATAAATAAAAACACAAAAAATATGCACAACATAAATACATACACACCTTGTGCACATTTCAGATACTATTATAAAATAATCTATTTATACACTCCACAACAAATGCACAAATAAAATACACAACATATGCACACGTGGTACATACTACACACACTAAAAAAGTTATGAATGAAATACACAAACACAATATAAATAAAACAAACAATACACACAATATTATAAAACATACAATACATATGAGGCACATACTACAAATAGTAATTCAAAATACACTACTTATACACTATACAACAAATGCACAATTAAAATATACAATTTCACACAAGGTACACACAACAAACATTAAACACGATATAAATAAAATACACAAATACAATATAAATAAAACACACACACACACAACTCAACGACACACTATAAAAAATGAATAACATTGCATACATACTATGTACTATACATCATAGCACATAATACACATTGACTGCACATCACACATATACGCACACTTTACACACATACATATTAAACAAAAATTACACATTGTACACGAAATACATATACAAAATACAATCATTAAAAAAACACAACACTCAATACACGGCACATACTAGAAACATTG
This sequence comes from Salvia splendens, assembly GCF_004379255.2. Classification (NCBI taxonomy): domain Eukaryota; kingdom Viridiplantae; phylum Streptophyta; class Magnoliopsida; order Lamiales; family Lamiaceae; genus Salvia; species Salvia splendens. Next base: position 12,755 of record NW_024598918.1, on the reverse strand, counting down.
AACATATTATAAATAAAATATACAAACGTACACAAAACATATGTACAACAAAAATACTTACATACATTCCAAACGCTACGCTACATATACTAAAACAAAATACTCTATTAACATACTATAGAACAAATATATACATAAAATTCACAATATATAAAGACAAGGCACCTACTACGCACACTCACTACAGAAAATTTATACTACACATAAAATTTACAATTTATACTACGCACTAAATGGACTGCACATACATCCCACAGTCACTACGTACACAAAATACACAATTTAAATATACTATACAACAAACGCACACATAAAATACACGATATATACATGACACATACTACAAATTTTAAATACTTTATAAATAAAACACATATAAATAAAACACAATATAAAAAAACAAACAATAGACACAATATTATAAAACATACAATACATATGCAACACATACTACAAATACTAATACAAAATACACTACTTATACACTATACAACAAATGCACAATTAAAATACACAATTTCACACATGGTACACACTACAAACATTAAACACGATATAAATAAAATACACACACCCACAACTCAGCACATAACACATTTTGCACTCCCTCTACACATCACACATATACGCACACTTTACACATACCTATTAAACAAAAACTACACATTGTACACAAAATACATATACAAAATACAAACATTACAAAAGCACTACACTCAATACGCAGCCCATACTACAACTAAACATACTATAAATAAAATATACAAACATACACAAAACACATGTACAACAAAAATACTTACATACATTGCAAACGCTGCGCTACATATACTAAAACAAAATACTCTATTTATATACTATACAATAAATATATACATAAAATTCACAATTTATACATACGTGGCACCTACTACGCACACTCACTACAGACCAATTTATACTAAATGGACTGCACATACAACCCACACTCACTACGTACACAAAATACATAATTTAAATATACTACCCAACAAATGCACACATAAAATACACGATATATGCATGACAGATACTACAAATATTAAATACTTTATAAATAAAATACAAAAACACAATATAAATAAAACACCCTTCATACACATTGCGCACTATATACACATTATACATCCACAAATATTAAACACTATAAATAAAATATAATACACATGTAATGTAAACATACATGCCTACACTGCACACACTACGAGTAGTAGCACAAAATACACAATTTATACACTATACAACAAATATACACATAAAATACACAATTTATACATATGTGGCACATATTACAAATATTAAACACAATATAAACAAAATAAACAAACATTATATGAACCGCACATACTACACACATTATATACAAAATACACACTAGTACACAATTCACAAAATAAACATACTAAACACCACTATACAAAAATAAAAACTTTACACTATAGACAAAATACACACTGTCCACTCAAAATACAAAATACACACACTACACTACACACACTCTACACAAGGTACATGCACACACATTAAACACATAAATATAAAATAAACAATACACATTGTACATGAAAAACTAAATACAAATATTGTAAAACATACTGTACATACTCGGCACATACTACGAATATTACACACTATAAATAAAATACGCAAAACACGTGCACAACATAAATACATACACACATTGTGCACACACTACAGATACTATTACAACATAAATTATTTATACACTTTACAACAAATACACAAATAAAATACACAACTAATGCACACGTGGTACATACTACAAACATTAAACACATTATAAATAAAATACACAAACACAATATTATAAAACATACAATACATATGCGGCACATACTACAAATACTAATACAAAATACACTACTTATACACTATACAACAAATGCACAATTAAAATACACAATTTCACACATAGTACACACTACAAACATTAAACACGATATAAATAAAATACACAAACACAATATAAATAAAACACACACACACTACATATAATGCACATGTTGCTCACTATACAAAAAAACACGCACTATGCAACACACATTCTATACTCACCATACCATACAAAAAAACACGCACTATGCAACACACATTCTATACTCACCATACCCACACAAGACATTATGGTGTGCACATATAAACAAAATACATGCACTACAAACATACATACACAGTACATATATTGTACACTATACACAAAATACATACTCGTACATTATATACAAAAAAACATACCTAAAGAAAGTACACAAAAAATAACACCCTTTATGCGCCCAAGTACAAACAAAATATACCCCCACTGTACACCATATACACAATATACATGCACTACACACAAAGTATACTTACACTACTACACAAAGTATACTAATACATATTATACACTACACGTAAAATTCACACACTTATATACAAAATACTCATAGTGCTCACACAATAAACACACTGCACTTCACACACAATACACAAAATACACAAAATGTATACACTGCCGGCACTACACAAATACACACACTTTACACATACAGAAAATAGAGACACTATAAACACACTTCATGATGAATGACAGAAAAGTTGAAGCATCTGCGACATCTGCCAGAAAGTTAAAAGATGAGAAATTGGAGAAAGATGAAAAACCTTGACTTGCTTCAGTATGCTGTCAAGGGAGATTAACGACACTAGCCTTGCATCTTCAGCAGAAGTGGAAGGACTCCGAATAGGCGCAGCACCACTTTCTAAATTTAACATCTCTGCGTCGTTTTTCATTTGTTGTAAAATCTGATTCGAGTAAACAGTGTTTGCAGAATTTCAGTATTTGAGAAGTGAGGTAACCAAGAAAAAGAGATCCAGCGCGCTATAATACAGACCTTTCTTCTCTTGTGATCAACAGATTCAAGAGCTGAACGTAGCTTAGCTACTTGAGCATAGTCTTCCGCTGCTTCAGTCGCCAAAGTACCAGCAATATCCTTATGGACCAATATAACCGTAGATATCAGTATGTGAACCATAACAAACCACATTACTGTAAACAATATAAAAAAAGCATACAGTAAAAGATCTAGATAATGGCACTCTGTCCGTAGCTGCACAAAGATGGGAATCTAAAGAAAATGGTAAGAGCATACCTTCAAATGTTGCAGCTGTGAAGTATAAAGACATCTGGCATATTCAGATAACAACTGTCCAAGAGCATCGGTAGTCGGAGGCTGGGCAGCACCAAGTCCAGCCATCCAACCATCCATTATTGCTGTAGAGAGAAGTTCCAGCTGACCAGTTGCTCCTGCAGCCGTGTCATCAGCAATGGAAAGGAAATCATTGATTGTTGCTTTGCTTCTGAAATGACAAGGTTAGAATGGCCCATCCGCTGTGTGTGGATTTGTTGCTTTGCTAATACAAATTACAAGGAAATCGTTTCAATTTAGTATCTTATTCAGGCTTAAGCTGTTAGAGAGGTGTAACTCATCTATACAGAAATAAAGAATAACATAAACATGCTAGAATGGAAAAGACATTAAATCTAGTGATGAGTACAAATGGAATCAAGAAGGAAAACACGACTAATTTACCTGATCAATTCCCCACGTATCTTCAGAACTACTAATGACAACTTTGACTTCTTCTCTGGTTTTATATTTACTTTGAACCCTTGAATTCGGTCCCCAACAAGCATATTCCTTGAACTAGAATCGTAACGAACTAGAGATCTTCCAGCGCTCAACTGGAGAAACTTTACATCACGAAAGACATTTTCACTTTTACACTCGATGCTTATCATATTATAATATTTCATGTTTCACTCAAGTAGAAAAATTTGTCTATTCCACTAGTAGATCGACACATGACAGGGAGGCACCTTAATTGATTGTAGCTCCGGTGATCGAGCAAGCCGGGACATTATATAGAAAATCCTAACACGAGAGACAAGCATCGTATCCATCACTCTTCTGGGCTCCATTTTACGAATGAAAGAAAAAACAGCATCCCTTATTTCAGCTAGGATTTCAGGCTCTCTAGAAGCACCTGCCGTAATGACTGCAGCCAGTACCTGCACATAGGAAACCAAGCAGTTATCAGGAAGCTATAACCCATTAAAGATGATAGAATTTAAATTTTTAACAATCGAGTTTTTCTCAGCTGAGACACATACATAACAATGCATAAGGATGCAAATGCATACAAAACAAATCTTATTGATTAACCTAGGCGATAGACCCAAATGTATTGAACACCCTCAAACCATAGAAGGAAAATGTAAATCTTAACAAATACTTCAGAGCTATGTCATTAACACATGCTCTGGAACCAAGCTAATTTTCTTAATCTTCTCAGATGCCAGAATGTTTCTTAAGGCAACTTATTTTGCAGACTGAACTTGCTGAGCAGATGCAATCATGTCATTCTTCAGCACAGTGAATTTCAGCTTTCTCATCATCATGATACCAAAAACTATATGTTGCCGACTGTATTCATAAGAGGAGGTAGAAGGTGCTGACACAGAATACTAAGGCGAGTGTAGAAAAATGCAAGCAAGGAACCGAAGGGTGTCCTCAAGGAGATCCAATCCCCACAAAAAATTATAGAATGATCAAATTTATAAAATGATGAGAGAGCTAAAATTTGAATGACCGAAAAATTTAAAGCATCTGAGACGACATTTGCCAAGCGCTTTATATTAAGTTCCAGTCTAGTAACTTACCTCGGAGGGAGCATATACCTGTCTTGAATCTATTCCAAGCTTTTACCAGCAATGCAAGAACCTATACAAAACAAATGCCCATGATAATGATAGCACCAAGGAAAAATGAAAATTTTGATAACTAATATGTATAGAAGGCAAAATCTTCTCAAAGTGCAGATATTGCAATGCTTATTGTACAGTAAATACTATAAACATTTGTTATAGACCCAATTGCGACTAGGCATTACTAATAAGTAGTTAAAAATCACAAGAAAAAGTTGGAAATGTGTCGTATTTGGATTTTCTCGATGTGTTAAATTTCTGCAGTACATCTAAGATTATTTCAGTTCATTTCAGAGTACAAAACTTTGATTTTCAATGTAATTGTAACAATAGATCTAAAGGGTCTGGGAAATCTTTTTTATTATAAATGCAATGAACATATATCTCTCTCTGAGAGATGACAGAAACTGCATGATACTTTGATTTTAGAAACCAATACCTCAAGTCCAACAGACTTTGCCATATTTTGAGTTGTTGTGTTGCTGGCCACCTCATCCAGGTATGATACACTTTCAGTTTCACAGAGTTGCAAAAGCTGCAGCGGAAAAAATCACACTTACTTTAAAGAATTAAGGGCCTGTTCACACAACCACACCAAGCACAAGTACAAGCACATAAAATTTTAAGGTGTGCTAACTTTACCAACAGTTTTAAGATTTAAACACATATCAACTTATCTTAATTGGAAAGTGCACTCACAATAGATAAAGCTTTAGATTTTAGGCAGGAGATAGCAACCATGTATGAGGAAATATTGTCGGAGCCCGATAACTTTAAGTTCAAGACGGCCTGTTAGGAGTAAAGGCTGAATTCCAACTCAATCAATAGAACACTGATTAAGGAAATAAGATCTCAATTTATTGATAAAAAGGACAAAGAAAGAAGCAAATAGAATAACAATCCTCACGAAGGACGCCACGATAATCCTCCGCAGAGGCCTACGGCTATGCCGTCCTATTTCTGATCTCTCCAAAAGATGTCTAAACTGATAAGAGACTCCCTATTTATAGATACTAAGGTGCTGAAATAAAGGTAACAGAAATTCGAAATTGAATTGTTGATTTACTCAGCCAGCTCTTCCCCCAAAATCTCTGGTTCAGTTGGCTGCTGCGATATCTCCTCTACTTAATTAGTTGGCCAACCACTTCCCTATTTTCACTCCTCTAATCTGTATCACGGCCAGAACCAGAATCAGAACGCCTCCATTACCCGGTGTGAAAGGAAACCAAAAGTGCACTACTCCTGAATTAAAACAAATAATAAAGACACAAAGGGGGGAAGGAAAACGAGAAAGAATTCAGAAGTGTGAGATTTTATTTAACCGGTAGGATAAAGTTATATGTGCTATTAATAGAACTTGTAATATGCGAAGTCATAAAAGCATAGGAAAACCAAAAGGATCAAGATAAAGTGTAAACAGAGACCAAAAAATTATAAGACAGTTACATCCAATCACCTCTACGAGAGTTTCTGTTCTCAAAGTTGTAACACTAGTCTCCATAAAGCGCACAATGAGAGAAAGTAGCACAGTTAAACGTGATAATTTACTTGCTGAGGTTGATCTAGAAGACCACGGTAAACCCGATGAGGCAAATTGTATTGACAGCAAAGCACCACTGAGTGACTGCATTGTGGGTTTGAGTAGATTAGCTCACAAAAATAAAGTCAAAAACAAGGTAAAAATAGAAAAAGTATCAAGTGAACTACATCAAAGGAGACAAAGACCCTATTACTTGCCTTAGGAAGGGTAGGTGTGTTGTGATGGCTTCATGTAATTAGGAGTCAACTCTCATCTAGAGAACTTGGTGGTCTCTGTTGTAGTGAGATCGAAGAGGGGGATTGCTAATCCACACGAGATGCTGCCAGGTCCGATCAGAGAAAATGATGGGCCTGCAATCTGAAACCAAAATGACCGCGTCGATGATCAGCATTGGCACTATGGCGGCCAACATCAGGTTAAGTATAAGCCGTTGAATTACTGTTAAGATCCCTCTCTATAAATGCTGCAAAGTGTAGGATATGATGGCAGTATTGTGGCAACTCAATAAGACGGTCCACAAACTGCTCCAATGCTTTACTCCCAAATGAAAACATCATAATGTCATAAATCCAAGGTCAGACTGTAATTCACAATAATAACATTCACTGATAACCTAGGAAGGAACAAACTTCCGAATCTGCAGGCTTCCACAAAGCATCTAAAACAACTCGTAAAGACCCAACGTAAGGTGAGTCAGGCGTTGATGCTTAATGACTGATCTGAAGTAGAAGCATTCACAAAGGATAAACATTATAGGCAAGCTGAAAATTTTACAACATGGTAACATTACAATTAACATAGTTAGGTTGAAGAGTATTTTATGACATTATTTATCTGGGATCATGTTCACTCAGTAAACCAATAATTTGATTTATCAATCATAAACATCAAACGGACAGGTAAAGATAAAAAACTCAAACACAGTAGACTAAGTATAAAAAACTACCTAACTAGCATATAAGAGATGTTAGGTCAAAATAAATTGTTGAGGAACTTGACCAAACAGATCACTTCAAAAAGAATATGCTGAATTATCACAGTAGCCTCAAGTGCAACAGGATTAGCACACAGCTTTGAAATCTGACCCAAAAAGAATTTCTTTCCTGCATACAGACAAGAAAAGGGTTACACGTTTAGTGCAACACGTAGAAGAATTCCAAGGACATAAAAATAATAAATTGTTGTATGTATTCCACTTCCTACAACTAAACAAAAAATTATATCTAAATGTATGTACAAAGAAGCGAATAACTAACCACACATCCTGGTATCGTGTTCTTCAGAATTAGACAAAGCTAGACCAACTTCAATTTTATCAGGTACAGACAAGTGTAGAGCATCTGATTATGCAGAAGTTCTTCATTGATGGCTTTAGTATGAAATGACACACTTAATATCGAACTAAAGTTAGATTTAATAAATAAAAGTTTGAATATTGAAGCAAATATTGGTTGCAGCTTTATACCCTTCAACTCGCTGGAATAAATAGTGAGGTGGTCAAAACTAAACTGGAGCAGTACTACTCAATGAGACGGTCCAGAAACTGCTCTAATACCTTACTCTCGAAGGAAAACATGGGAATGTCATAAATCCAAGGTTAGACTAAAATTCAAAACAATAACATTAACCAATAACCTAGGAAGGAACAAACTCTTGAATTTGCAAGCTTCCCCAAAGCATCTAAAGCAGCTCAAGCAATACACAACATCACCAGTCACAAGTTGATGCAGCAATACACAGCATATGGTGAGTCACAAGTTGATGCAGCAATACACAGCATATGGTGAGTCACAAGTTGATGCAGCAATACACAGCATATGGTGAGTCACAAGTTGATGCAGCAATACACAAGCAGAAGCATTCACAAAGGATAAACATTACAGGCAAGCTGAAAATTTTAGAACGGGGTAACATTACAACTCATAGTTAAGTTGAATAGTATATTACAACACTATTAATCTGTTCTTATGTTCACTCAGTAAACCAGAATTTGTTGTATCAATCATAATCATCAAACGGACAGGTAAAGAAAACAAACTCAAATATACAGAAATCGAAGTAGTCAAGTATTTGCCACATAGTGGCAACAAGCTGCAATTTCCATTCCTGCATTGCAAAAATATTAAAATCATGAGTAAGATCAGTCACCCTGCTACAGTAGTGGCAACACTAACCTCATATAAAGTATCTTTACTTGACACTAATTGAGTCATGAACCAGTTTCCAAGGCCCACGATTTCTTTTTTAGATGCAAGTCCTGCAAACTGAATGCCAAGGTAAAAAGGAAATGTGTGTAGTAAGTAACTGGGAAAGAGCCTATAAAAACATTTAACAGATATATTAAGAAGCCAAGACTTGACAATCAATGGGGTTTACATATCAAAGAAACACTTATATAGCACATATTTGTATAGGGCATATGAGAAAAAGAAAAATAGGATGTATCTATGTATGTATGAATTAATTATGCTGCAAGGTAGCAAAAAGTGGATTAGAAAAAGTAGAAAAACGTCAGGCACAGTATAACAAACAAAAATATAATATATGTAACAGATCAATTATAAGCTGCAAAATGCAGCAAAGAATGAATTAAATAAGTAGGAAAAATAGAGGCGCAACAACCAAGAAACAGATCACAAAGCAAGCTCAAAAATCAATAAATAGACTTTTGCCTTCAGTTTTCCACCGTGTCCCCCTCATCTTTTAAGTTAAGAACTCAGTCGCCCACTACCACCCTCGACCTTCAGATCGACTAAGTACTTTCTAGTCTATTTATGTACTAGGAACTATCTCAGAAAACACCTTAGTTCCACGAGAGATAACATTTGCAAGAACGAATCTAAATGCTTAGAGAGGCCTTCAAATTGACTAAGAGTAACACGAGAATATGCTGAATTATCTCAATAGCCTCAAACGCAACGGGATTGGTACACAGCAGCTCTGCAATCTGACTCAAACAGAAAGTCTTTCCTGAATACACAGCCAAGAAAAGGGTTACAGGTTTAGTGCAACAAGTAGAAGAATTCCAAGGAGATAAAAATAATAAAGTGTTGTATGTATTCCACTTCCTACAACTAAATAAAAAATTATGTCTAAATGTATGTACAAAGAAGAGAATAACTAACCACACATCCCGGTATCATGATGATATCGTGTTCTTCAGAATTAGACAAAGCAAGTCCAACCCCAATTTTATCAGGTACCAACAAATATAGAGCATCATAAAGATTTGGCAATAGTTCTTCATTGATGGCTTTAGTATGAAATGACACACTAAATATCGAACTAAAGTTAGGTTTATTAAATAAATGTTTGAATATTGAAGCAAATATTGGTTGCAGCTTTATACCCTTCAACTCGCTGGAATAAATAGTGAGGTGGTCAAAATTGAACTGGAGCAGTAGTACACTACCCTCCATTCCATCCATTTTGTAATAACAAGTTAAACAATTACCCACACACATCAATTACTTCCCAAACATAAGTCTTGCTCGCCCTCAAGCAAGTTAGATAAATAAGCACATTCACAAGACATTTGATAATCCTCTACTTCAAGTCACGTCAAATTACATGAATCATTTAGAGAAATTAGGTTGAGCCTGAATTCACGCGCGAGTAAGACTTTAGAACAAGAATTGTACACGAACTAATTCCCTAAGAGCTAGGCATCCAATGCTTCAATGTAAGTTCGATTTATGTCTTGGGAGTCTCAAACCATCGTCGCTAATTCATAAAGAGAAGTTCTTCCAGCTATTCTTTATTTTAAGCACATAAGATCTTTCTCCCAAAATCAAGCAAAATTCATCGCTCACAAGTCAATATGATGCATAAATCAAAAGGTCTTTTTCATTTGGATGTAACGGGGCTTTTGGTAAAGGTGTGATCATATTTGGATAAGTAGCTTATCACCATTCTTAAAATGCTAGCACATCCCTCACAACATCCTTCACAACATCCTTCCCATCTCACTGAATTCGCAACATCCTTCCCATCTCACTGAATGCGTACAAAATTCTGACAGCTCAACACCCCAAACATGAGATTTTTCTACCATCTAAACCAAGTCATCTTATTCTTTTGAGCATAATTCTGTTTTTTGCTCGATATTCTTTTTTCTAGCCTTGGCTTTTTTAACTCATGAAAGGCTGCCTTTTTATTTTATTTTTTTTACTTGCCTTGGCTTTTTTTTTTACACATGAAAGGCTGCCTTTTTATTTATTTTTTTCTAGCCTTGGCTTTTTTTTGCACATGAAAGGCTGCCTTTTTATTTTTTATTTTTTCAAGCCTTGGCTTTTTTTACACATTAAAGGCTGCCTTTTTATTTTACTTTTGTTTGAAGAGACGGCTTTTTTCATTTGTATCTCAATATAAATGAATACAACCTAATGAATGTTCCAGGACTTCCATCTTTTCCTTACCACCATAAATACCCTCCCAAGAATGTGCTAGCACTTTAATTTTAGTGACTAGGGTAGAAAATATAGGCCAACAAACGGATATAATAAGTAGGCTAATATAGTGACTTCAAAATTTTCAACAAAGAAATTAGGCTTTTGGGGCTCAAACCGGCTCACTAGTGGTTTATGTAGGGTTAGGCATGTGATAATTTGGATATGAGGCTTTTAATCCTATTGCCAAAATCATTTTTATGCACCAATATCAACAAGATTGCAACTCATAAAGCTCTCATTCAGTTGATCGGCCCTATGGCTTTTTCAATTAATTTTTCAAAACCAGAATAGTTCTCTCTCCTTAGCTCAAGAAATCGGGCACCAAAGAACACTATTGTCACTGTATTTGAAGCACTAGAAACCTAGTTCTCCAGAAGTTAGTAAGCAACAACAAGTTTACGGACCAACCCTCGAGAGAAACGAACTATACACTAATAACCCAAAAAAAGTGGTGAAAGTAGTGACAATCAATGGAGAGAAAATCTTGCATGCACACACAAATAGCAAGTGGTGAAACACTGTTCGTGGAAGCTTTTCGTTCTCACTACAAAGTAGCATAGTACTAGGGCAATTTTTGGATATTTATGAAGCTAATATCCTTTGTTTATCGACTGGTGATGTGTATGAAATCATTAAAAACTAGGGAGATGCACATATTAGAGCCGTGACAGACAACCTCTCGAAAATTTACTCTTAATCATAACATGTCAATTAACATTTAAATTCTCTATAAAATTCAACATATCAGTCATGAATGAGAAAAAATAGCAGCTAGGCACTCATGTATAAGTAGGAAACATCTCAAGTTGAGTATATACGGGTTTGAATAACACCCGAAAAAGATGAGAAGTAGAATTACCAGAATCCTCAAAGACCAGGATTTTGACAACTACAAAGATGAGAAGTAGAGCTACTCCTTTTTTCATCAAGGCCGAGTCCAACACAGGAAGCTAGTTGCTCTGCAGTCCACCACTTCCCAAGCTCCTGCAATAAGAAACAAACTTCATTAAAATCTTATCAAGAAGACAACAGATATGATTATGATAAAAACAGATGCACTTAACATTTTATGGAAAAGGATGACTGATATCCATAGGTTAAGCTAGGTTAAGCCAGAGAGGTTTTACATGGACTAAATGATCTCCGATGCAGAACGAACGATTCGGGACTCAAATTGACTTATAAATAACATACAAAGAAGATTGTCAATCTTAGATATCCTTAAAAATGTCAATGCGTTCAGGTAGTAAAAATTCTAATCAGATGACAGGGTAAAATCTAGAAAAACCTGGTTGTTAACAATGCATTCCCGGAACAACTTTTGCTGACACAGGGGCTGTAGAAATTGAAGAGAAGAATCACACTGCTGCCAGAGATGATTCAAGGTCTCTTCAGTAGTAGGGGATGCACTTCTAGATGAATCGTTGGTCTGCAGATACTTGACATCTACACAAACAGCAGCAAATGCTGCCTCTTTTTTTTTTTTTTTTTTTTTTTTTTTTTTTTTAATCAAACACCTCTACGGTGGAGGGTTCGTGGGTCCCTCATCCCTATATTTCCAAAAGAGATAATTACAAGGCGTGGCCACACCCAAAAGTGGTGTGCCGTAACAAAATCAAGAGTAGTATGCGGTCCGATCCCACAAGGTTCGGACCTCATCATACTCCTTTCCAAAATACAATTAACCACAAAGCTAGTCACTATTATCTCCCATCGTCTCATGATCAACTTTGATGCCCGTCCCCGTCTAGGTTTCGGATGTGCGACACTCCCATCTCGTCCAATCTAACCAAGTCCAATAGTTCTCTCGGTGCTGAGTTGTAGTGCATTCGTAGGCCACTGTTTTGGACTAGCCCCATTTTCGCAAGGAAGTCCGCCGCTTTGTTCCCCTCCCTGTGTATGAAGGTGGCTCGGAATTTGAGTTGGCGTTTGAGAATGGTTAGTTGCGCCACCGCTTGCCGAGCGAGTGCCGGCCCCCAATCCG